>NC_065573.1:25518333-25821363 GCF_937616625.2 Mercurialis annua | reverse complement strand
CAAGAGTGGATATCGCAGCTATTAATCACTACCAAATACCAAAGAGAATTACCTCCACTACGGTCCAAAGCCATTTGCAGAGAAGGCTTTGATTTTTAATTCGAAAGGGAATTAAATTAAGCCCACCTTGATCATAAGGAAGACAAACTTTATCCCACGAAATCTTGCAGATGCCCTTACCCTCTGGATTACCACACCAAAGAAAACGTTTCATGCAACGATCCAGAGAAGCAATTATGGACTGGGGGATCACTAAGGAACCCATATAATAAACCGGAAAGCTATGAAGAACAGCTTTGATTAAAACCAATCTACCTGCAGGAGAAAGCAAATTACCCTTCCAAAGGGAGAGTTGATCTGCGAATTTAGTGACTACAGGATTCCAGAGAGCTGCTTTAACCGGTTTAGGAGAAAGAGGTAGACCCAGATAAGTGATAGGAAATTTCTCAATTGAGCAATTAAGAATACCAGAAGCCAAGGAGAGAGACGCGTCATCGACATTAATACCAAGAATAGAGCTCTTCTGATAATTAATGGAAAGACCTGAAACAATCTCAAAACATCTAAGAATACGCAACAAGTTTCTGAGCATATCAAAATCTTGGGGAATAAAAAGCAGAGTATCATCAGCAAATTGAAGGATAGAAATGGGATCAGCGTATCCATCAATTTTAACACCATCCATCAAATTGAGGTTAATTGCTTCACTAATCAAAGCTTTTAACCCTTCCACAGCAAGAACAAACAACATAGGAGATAAAGGATCTCCCTGACGCACTCCTTTCCCCATAGTAAAATTCTTAGTCGGACTGCCATTAACCAAGACCGAAAGCTGGGAAGAATCAAAGAAAGACGAAATCCAATTCAGCCATTTGGAATCGAAATTCATTTTGGAGAGCATCGTCATGATAAAGTCCCAAGAAATACTGCCAAATGCTTTTCTGAAATCCAGCTTCAAAACAAAAAGCTTTTCCTTCCGCCTAGAAGCAATATGAATAATTTCTGAAGCTAACATATGACAATCATGAATGTTCCTGCCTCGAATAAAACCAAATTGATTTTCTGAAATTAGCTTAGGAAGCAGAGGAGAAAGCCTGTTTGCTAAAACCTTAGAAATCAACTTGAAAATCCCATTTATCAAACTAATGGGTCTGAAATCCAAAATATTAAAAGCTCCTTTAATTTTCGGAATAAGGACAAGGAAAGCAGTATTAATACCTGGAGGAAAACCACCCGATCTATGCAACTCAAAAAAGATCTCTAAAATATCAGCTTTCAGAGAAGACCAAGCCTTCTTGTAGAAAAAGAAATTAAATCCATCCGGACCAGGAGCTTTGTTATCATCACAGCATAATAAAGTCTGAAAAATTTCTTCTTCCGTGAAGACAGAGGATAAGGCCGCAGCATCAGAGGCAGAAAGACAATTCACGGCCAAGTTATCTAGGGAAAAAGGAACCGCCGAATTCCTTCTGTAAAAGTTCTTATAGAACTCAAAAATCTTCTCTTTAACTTCAATAGGATCCGAAAAGAACAGCATGCTTGAGACTTGTGGGAAAGAAAAGGAAGAACATTTACTGAATGAATTAAATTCTTGAAAGTATCTTGTAATGTTTTAATGAAAATAAAAGATATATATAAGAATAACGGAAAATTTAATAAGAATCATAAATACAAGGGACTATTTGTTTCCATTTCTATCTTCATTCTAATAAAATTATAAAACACAAACATCCCATACTATACAATACAAAACAGCAAGAATGTATATGATGCCTGCATATCAACACAAACATGTCTGTACTATTGAATATCCAGTGGAGTTTACCATTCTGAAAGGAGAGAATAAATAAAAAGAGAACTGAACCGAAATCGATTAGCCGAATGGAACCAACAAATTCGGTTGTTTTCCATATGGAATTATAAAAAAATCATCTTTCCTGAAATTTTAAAAATTAATAATATTTATTTTATAAAATATAATTCACTTAAATAATTTAAAAAACAATTAAAACCCGTTCGTCTTCCTTGGGACGAACTCATGTCGTGTTCGTCACGAGAAAGATGAATAAGATTCAATTATTTAAATAAAAAATATAATTTTATATTTAAAAAAATATTTATACTTTTTTGAATTATTTAAAGCTAATAGTTATTTTAAAATAGCCCCAAAAACTTCCGCCGTGGGAAATCACCACCCCAAAAAACCACCCGTCGCCGGAAAACACACAACTGGGTCTGTTCATCAATCCCAGTTGGGTCCGTTCTCCAACGGCGGAAAGTTTCGGATTGGTGGAAAGTTTTAATATATTAGAAACGATCTAAATTTAATTTTATCAATAATATTTAGATGTATTAAATTTTTTTATTGAGTTTTATAATTTTTGAAACAAAGAATTTTTTGTTTTAAATATAACATTGAGAACTATTTAAATTACATATTAAAATATAAAGTATTGATTTGAATATTTTTCAAATAAAAAGAGGTCAATTTGATATTTGAGGGTGCAATTAAAACCGAAAGGTCATAATTTGTCTAAAATTAGTAATTTTACAACGTGAAAGTGCAATCGAATTGGGGTAACATATGGAGGGGTTTTAAGAGGATTAGCCTTAAAACAAATATGCACCATTGCAATTGATTATTGAATGTATTCACCTAGGCCGTGAGCGACTCTAATTTAATTAGGGACTAATAAATGATCGGTTTATTTAACAACGAAAAATTTAAGTGTGAAACTGCCTTTTTTTCCTGCCAAGTAAAAATTGAATTTTTAGGAAGAATAAAATGTTGAAAAGATATTGAATTTAAAAAAAAGAAAAAGAAAAAGTGCCTTATAACTTGAAATGAGAAGATAGAGAGTTTTGTGGTTTTCCCACATTGCTTAGGAGAACTCAATACATTGGGTTTATAAACTTGGTTTTTCTCATATGGGTTTGGGCCCCAAGGGGTACCCAATTTTGTGAACGGGCTAGGAGTTACATCCTACCTGATTTACCACGCGCCGTCCGTCCGGTCGGCCGGCCTGGTCTGGGTTGGGTGGTTCGGTTCGGCTAGCACTTTATTTTTTGCATACAAAAGTATTAATAATTTTTATTCAATCCTTTTATAACTGTTATGACTCTCTGATTTCCTCTCCACTTTTTTTGACTGTTGCTGTTTCCTTCATTAATCAGAAATCATTTTCTGTATTAATTGTTTACTCAGCAGCTATGTTTTCTTAGCCTATAAATACTGGCTTCATTTTTCATTTGAAAAAACACAGAAACACAGAGCAATACAAAGAAAGTGTTTTAGAGCTGATTTCACAGTGCAGTGTGATCAGTATTTCCGGCTGTTTTATCCTAGGGACGCCGCGGTTGATAGTCAGCTTTGCACCACCGAGCTGTGCCGCGAAACGTCTAAAAGAGAGCGACCTAGTCCGCGACTCAGCCTCATCATATTCAGTTTTACAGCAATTGTATCAACATAAAATATCAAGTGAATGTCGCTCCTATAAGTAGAAAATAATCTCAACTTAAGATTTGAAAAATTAAAAACATTTGTAAATTTTTCACATTGTATGGTAAATCTTGCTACATGTTCAAGCGTCGATTGGCCTTCATCTTTTGAGAATAAAGAAAAGTTAAGAACTTTATAACCTTTTGGATATGGATTATCTCTGTCAATTACTTCAGGACATGGTTTGTGGAACTCTGGCCTTCTAACTTGCCTTCAATCGGGACAATAGAGTGTTTGAATGATTTCTGTCACAGCATCAGTATCCATATGGTTTGGAACTACATGAGTTGCAAAACAGGCACTGGAGTGATGTTTGCTCTTGGGACTCCAATACAATTATTCCCGACATGGTTAAAACCTTCATCATACACATTATATTGTGTATTAACATTAGTATGTCCGAAAATATTGTGGTTTCGTTCCTTGATGGGAAACTTCCTTGTAAGGAGTGTCTATCTCCTTAGAGGAGGAACATATCTTTCCTCAAAAACAAGATTAGTAATAGGAAAAGGTTGAAATGCCTTACTTGACTCTACTTCTTTCTAAGCATGATTATCAAAAGTATGCCCCTCGAATTCTGCTTGTTTTGAACTTTTCTTTGGATAGTCTTCCTTTTGAGCCAAACTTTTTTACATTTTTTCTACAATATTCATCACGATCTTGTAACGTTCTTTACTTTTTCTGGAGTACTTTCTGGATTGTTTTTTTGATTTTCTTAGCATTCTCTCTAGACATTTTCCTTGGCTTATTCTTTAAATTGTTCCTCCATTTTTCGTGCCTCATTTCCATCTTTTTAAAATTATCCATCATTTGAACCATAATATTTTTTGGAGAATCACTAACTATATTCTCCTTCCCCTTTTATTCTACAGTAATAGGTTCCACTACAAGAATGACATTTTGTGGCGCTTCTTATTTTCATGATTTAAAGGCGCAAGTGATTTTTTGAACTGTTCAACCACAGTATGAACAATTCCTTCTGGCCATGCTATTGCAGGCGCACTATCCTCCTTTTAAGAGTCATCTACATCTTTTATCAAAATATTGCTAGTTCTTGGTGAATAGTCCCACTAGACGTGTCAAATTGTTTCCTATGATATTTTAGAAAACGGTTGGTGACTTTGAGTGTGTAAGCGTATTAGATGATTATACTTCAAAATATATTTTGAAAAATAATCAAACGATTGTGAAAAGTTTTCTAAGAATGTAAAAAATCTTAAAAGTTTTTAAACAAATCTTTTGAAAACGTTTAAAAATTTGAAGAAAGCTTATGTAATTGAAAAACTAAAACTTGTATTGCAAATTAAATTGCGATCAAAATAATGTTGAAAAATGAGAAAAACACAAGATTCGGTACAAATGAATTCCAACAATTAGGATATTGAAATTATTTTTCTCCTGAAAGATTTGGAATTTTTGTTGATTTTTGTCGGGCGTTTCTTCTTCTTCTTCTTCTTCTTCTTCTTCTTCTTTTTCTTTCTACAGAGTCTCTACAAAAATTATCAGATAATAAAACTGTTTTTTAACTGCCCACATTTTCATTTTCTTCGTTTTTATAAAAAAACTGCTTTTTTCAAATTTTTAAAAACTGCCGATTTGATATAATTGTTAGCACGTGCTATAATGTGAGATCCTAAACTTCTCAGGATTTTAGATTTAAGGAATTTTTTTTTCTGGACTTCTGCCAATTAATTATGGGGTTATGGCCAATTTGATAGATCTCGTGAGAAAATTACTCTGAACTTTTGGTTTTTGGGCTATTTTTAATTTTGGTATAAATAATAGTATGTTTCAGTTTTTATTTTTAAAATTATGATTCAGTTTTAATTTTTTATGTTCCGTGGTTTTAGCCTCAGTACTCCCGAATGGCATCGTAATATAGAATGCATACCCCTAGTTGCTTGTTTACATTTCCAACGGAAATTCTCACAATATGAAATTAATTTGCAGATTTTTTCTAAATATTAAAGTAGGTAAAACTAATTTTCTAGAATTAAAAATATAAAATATAAATAAATTGTAAAATAAATATTAATACTACAATCTTTATATAATATTTTAAAAATTTACAGATTACACTATTAGAGCATCTCCAACAAACTCTTTAAAAGAGTTTTATTCTTTATTTTAGAGAGTTTAACATTAAAATAGAAGTCCAATAGACTCTCTATAATACAAATTTTAAATAGAGAGTGAGTTTGACTCTCTACATATGGAGAGCACAATTCACTCTCTATTTCTTATCTCTATAACATAATTTCAAATTCAAAACACATGGATTATATTTTTATTGTTTAAAAAATGATTTTTAATTTTTTTTCTCAACATGAAATATATGAAAAAGAAAATTATAACAAAAGAAAATAAATATAGTAACTGAATAAATTATTTTTTATTAAAAAAATATAGTAAAGTGTTATATTTTAAAGAGTCCATTGGATTAAAATTTAAAATTCCACTCTTTATATAAAAGATGCTCTTTATTTTTCAAGATATGCTCTTTATAATAGAGATTACCATTGGAGATGCTCTTAATACATAATTTATGTTTACATCTCTTGGGCCACACATCCATGATTAACAACCCAGCCTATATCTTGTGGGCGTTTTGAGTTGGCCAAAATGTTTTCGGCCCATAAGCCCCAATTAACACTTCTACGCGCGCGCAGGCGCAGCAAAATTAGCAGAAACAAGAGGCTGAGCCTGAGAGTCCACCACCACCACTGCTGAACCACACCGAGCTGAACGGAAATTCGTTTTGCCGGCCACCGCCAATGGCTCCGATCAGATATTCACTCCACATAATTCACCAACCACACTTTAGTCTCTACATTAAACCGCTCATACTTTCTTTAACTCACTTCTCTCATTCCTCAATTTCACCTCGCAAGCTCTCCATTATAAACCCTAGAACTCTCTCCTCTGTAGTCTCCGCTTACTCTCCAGCCGAAATAAGCGGAGGTGGAGGAAGGTCCGGGGGCATATCAGCTCCGCCACCGGTCCTCGAAGATTTCAAAAAATCGATGTCAATCCTCCTAAAGGAACCAGAGATTTTCCTCCCGAGGAAATGCGACTCCGCAGTTGGCTCTTTAACAATTTTAGAGAGGTTAGCTCTCATTCTAACTCCTACCATATATATTTATATTATATGCTGTGTTTATTTGTTTATTGTTGATTTTAAAGGTGTCGAGGCTGTACAGTTTCGAGGAGGTTGATTTTCCTGTATTGGAATCAGAGGCATTGTTTATTAGAAAAGCTGGAGAGGAAATTAGAGACCAGGTTTGATTTTGTTGCTATATTGTTACTCTTATTATGCAATGAGATTGTTTTGTGTGTTTCACATTTAGAATTGTTTTAGTTTGTTCACATTTAGAATTGCTTCAGGAACAATTTCTTTTTCTTGTTTAATGGTGCAGTTATACTGCTTTGAAGATCGTGGAAATCGTCGTGTTGCATTGAGGCCTGAGCTCACTCCATCTTTGGCAAGGCTAGTGATACAGAAAGGGTACTAAACCTATGATCCACGGTGCTGCTTTTGATTTTAGATAGCATTTGCTGACTTTTATTATATTTTACGGTTTCCCTGTCATGTTCAATTTTGATTTTAATTTGCAAAAGAAATTTCATTGTTCATGTATTTATTTGCCTATGATTTTTGTATCCAGGGGCAAATCCCAGAGTTTGATCTCCATATCTTTTTTGGTTCAGAAAATCAGTACCTCTCCCTTTGAAATGGTTCGCTGTGGGACAGTGTTGGCGATATGAGAGGATGACAAGAGGTCGTCGTCGTGAGCATTACCAGTGGAACATGGATATTATTGGTGTCCCTGAAGTTACAGTAAGTACTCTTAACCTAAAATTCTCTATCAAGGAATCACTTGTTTCAAGATATTTTCGAGGATTTAATTCTTTTTGTAAATGTTCTCCCCTCCCTTTCCTTCAAGTTTCAAATATGCATGTTTTTCACCCTGATACACAAATATATGCACCTATGATTTAAATCTTTGTATGTTTGATGGACAACATTTGACCTTTAGTAAAGCCCTCAAGGTAGATCACGAAAGTGTATTCTTTATTGTTGTCTCCCTCTTCAATTCCTTTATTCTGTAAATTTACAGGTTTTATTGTTATTCAGATATGATGAAGCTTTCTTTTAACAATATTTTCTCTATTAATTTTGTAGGCTGAAGCAGAGCTTATCTCTTCTATTGTCACATTTTTCAAGCGCATTGGTATTACTGCAGCAGATGTTGGTTTCAAAGTTTCTAGCCGAAAGGTGTTGCATCTTGTATTTGGAGGAACGTGAACTTTTTCTCGTGTTGCATTTTATCATAATATTTCTATCTATAAGTGGACTGTTTGCTGTTGCCATTGTTTTCATATCTTTAAGGGCAACAAGGACAATCATGATCTGTTCTTAATGTTGGATTTGCATGCTCAATACTTGCACTAACTAATTGTTGCATGCTCAACACTTGCATTAACTAATTGTTGCATGCTCAAAACTTTGCATTAACTTTTTGAGATCTTTCTTACAGGTTTTGCAGGAAGTATTAAGATGCTATTCTATTTCTGACAATATGTTTGGCAAGGTCTGCATCATTATAGACAAGGTTAGTCACTTAAGTATTCATGTTTTGAGATGAAAGTTTTGTCCACTCCCTTAGGGGTTGCTAGAAGCAAGCAATAACGACAACACTCCCATCCTTGCTTGTATCTATGTGAATTTTGATGGTCACTTCACGTGTACCGATGCTTGTTCATTTTCATGTTTGTTTCAAATTGGACGCGTCAACTTATTTTCCTTGTTTTTGGCATGGCTGATGGGGCCATCAAACAGATTGAGAAGATCTCTAGAGATGAAATTAAGACAGAATTGAAATCCGTTGGGATGTCAGAACAAGCTATTGAGGAGCTACTGCAAGTCCTTTCCATTAAGTCATTGACAAAGTTGGAAGGTTGGGTTCAACAAATGGTTTGACAAGTTAGTTGAATTTTTCATTTTAGCCAATGACTATAAGTTTATTTTCTTGCTTATTGCTAGTGTTCATTGCTCACTACAACATAATATAACCAGAAGAAATCGTGTCATTAGTGATGATAATTGGGTCATCCTTATAGTCACAGCCAAAAGAGTTACCTGAAAATTTTCCTGATGGACCATACACTCTTTATGCAAATCGTTGCCTCTTGAGAATTTCTAGCCTCACTTTTTTGCTGTGTTAACATTTTAATCCTCTAGCGTGTAGACTAAATTGCATTGATAACTAGATCTGCTCCTCTGAAACTAATATGTAGAATAGCCATGTGGTACCTTTAGATCCTGAATCACTAATACAAAGTTATCAAGGAGAGAGAATGCATGTCTTATTTTCTGATTTAGTGCAAACGCTTTTGTGAATGTAGAAATACTTGGAGATGCAGGGGAAGCAATTGCTGACCTTAAACAACTTTTCTCTCTTGCTGAAAAATTTGGTTATTCTGAGTGGATTCAGTTTGATGCTTCAGTTGTCCGTGGTCTTGCCTACTATACTGGTATTGTTTTTGAGGTAAGGTTTATGATATTGTCTTTTTATTAGGCAAAGTTTGGTTATTGTTTTCAGTTTGATGCTTCAGAGCTTATTTTGTGTTTTTATTTTTTAACTTCATCGTAGGTGCTCTTTTGGAAGAATAGTACTTACTACTTACTACATCTATTTTAAAATGTTCTACCTTGGATGAATAAGTGACACTTTGCGGTGTTTGGTGTACATGTATATCGTTTACTAATACATGAACATCTAACAGTATAATCTAAACATTAAGAGCTGCGTATCAACGATCCTGTTGTGAGTGATTCTAGTTCGCTACTGTAGCTTTAGTGTTCAAAGACCCCATTCAAACTACGGTACCTCAAATTTGCATAGCTTAGGTCTGAATATGAGTATGTATACCATCACTTAGCTCATGTAATAAGTAAAGGTGTTACTAAGGTGAGTCTTATTTGAAAATATGTGCAAATAAAGAACGTTCGACGCTTTGTTTGGTGAAAAAGTGGATACATGTAGCTCATCCTGTGTAAAAGTTACCGAGTTAACATAAAGAAATATGCGGTGAGGTGGAAAGCTTTGCTTGGATTTTTGTGGTCTTTCTATCCTCCTTTTTTCATTGTGAAATCGTAGAAATTGTTCTTTTGTGTAACTATGCAAATCGTCTTTTCTTCTTCTAGGGTTTTGATAGGGATGGAAAGTTGAGAGCCATATGCGGTGGTGGGAGATATGATCGCTTACTTTCTACTTTTGGCGGTGATGATCTTCCAGCTTGTGGATTTGGATTTGGTGATGCTGTTATAGTTGAAGTAAGTGGAAAGTCTTATTCTTTTTCTTCTTTTTCTTAATGATGATTTTTAATTGCCAATATGAGTATTTTAATATTACATGAACTTATGCGTCATTTTCTGCAAATATCTTGACCTTGGTGTATGAGATTTCTTCAATATCTTTCTCCATTCTCACCTGTCCTAGTTAGTTTGCTGTCAGATTTGTTTTGTTATTGTTATATTTCTCGTCCTTCATAACTATTCTATCTTTTGTGACAGCTACTAAAAGAGAAGGGTCTCCTGCCGGAGCTCAGCCTTCAAGTCGAGGTGATTGTATGTGCTCTAGACAGTGATCTTCAAGGAGCAGCTGCTAGCGTGGCTACCGTACTTAGAGAGAAAGGACAAAGCGTTGATTTAGTTTTGGAAAATAAACCTCTTAAATGGTATTTACTCCGCTCGATTGATGCATGGTTTAAAAGTATTTCGTTTGTTAATTCATACATTCTGCTACTTATCTTTCAGGGTATTCAAACGAGCAGCTCGTGTAAATGCAAAGAGGCTTGTATTGGTAGGGAGTTCCGAGTGGCAAAAGGGTATGGTTTGTGTCAAAATCCTCTCCACCGGTGAGCAATATGAAGTTAAGCTTAATGAGCTGCAATGATAATATATCTGATTATTTTATCATTGTTATGTATTATTATTCTTGATGTATAATTTTTGTTTGAGACCAATAAATGCAAAACTAATTCTTGATTTTACGTATGTATATTCTTTTACAATGGAAAAAAGGGAAAAATTGACTTGAAATCATGACTACAAACTAAGAAAACAAAAATTAATACAGAATACTAAGATGAGAATTCTTCTAGTTGTTGAGATTTTGCTGCATGATTAATTTGTTAATTTACCACTGGAACTCTTCACGGCAAGACGTGGGAGCTGTGACTGTTTCGATCCATGCGCAATTTGGCAATGCCTTTAAATCCACAGGGATTTTGTTTCGATAATCACCCAAAAAAGAACAATAATTTCCATTTCCGTACGAGTAAACAATATAATCATTATCTCTAAGTTTAGGAAAACAAATCCTGTTCTTCATACATTCAACTGGAGCCTGCTTTATGAAAGATGCAGTCCTACTCAGAAATAACGTTTTATTCTTCAATGTTTCTATTTCTCGCCATATTTGATCTGAATGATCGTAACGCATGATCTCGATCTTATCTTTATCACTGGGCACGAAAATAGCCAATAAATTATCTTCTTCTTCATCTGCTACTAAATAATAATCCGTAACAGAACAATGCCAGAAAGGAATTTTAGGTAATACCTCTAGTGACTTGTTTTTTAGATTGAAAACAACGGTATAACGATCGCCCATGCAATAACAACGATCTTTATAAAATATGGGGTGATGCTGATTAGTTTCTAGAGAGCTTCCTAATTCTCCGTAGAAATTCCACTCTTGTTCGCCACGTTTTATGACGCCACAGCTTTTCAAACCGGCCGTCCAACCGAAAACATGACAATCCGAAGAAGAAGGAGAGGAAGAAAAACACATACTCATAAATCTTTTATTTGAGTTTGGAATTTCAAACTTCTGTCTGGTGAATGGATTGAAGAAAAAATGGGTTTTATTAACATCGCCGCGAGATAAAAGAAACCAACCGAATTTCGAAAATCGAATATATGAACTTGCTAACTCTGGAAATTGCATCTGAAAAGTATAATTGCGAAAAACAAAGTCACAAAGCTGTCCTCTGAGTGATATTAGGAAGGGGTGTTGGGTATAATAATTAGGTATTTGATGCTCAATAAAAGAAAAACGAGGAATGGAATGTTTAACAATATAATTTTGATTATTATTTATCAAAATTTTCAAAGATTTGCAAACACTGCGAAGGTTAGCAATGGCAGATGGATCATCTCGAAAAGCATATGCAGCAACGATAATCCAAAGCTCTTCAGGTAACAGTTCAGACAATGAACACTCAGCCATTACTTTTCTCAACTTATTTAACAAAGCAAAAGTGATATATATACACTAACAGATTACAATTAGCGTACATCTATTAATTTATCTATCTATATATAATCCATAATTTATAACTAAAAGGAAGAGAGATGCAAAATTACGATATCAGTCTTTAATCTATATCTATCTATCTATCTATACTATATATAAAAGCACGGATGGGGGGGGACAGGCAAATTTACTGAATAATCCTTTTCAGTTTACTACTAAAAAAAGATTACAAAGCTAACTACAAATCTAATTCTAAATTAGAAGTTTTAACTAAAAAAGTACAAATAAAGATATTAAGCAAGAGTTTAACTCCTAAAAGGAGATTAATTAATAAAACGGCATATAAGAAAATATTGCAAGGCAATTGTAGCAAATACAAGTGCAAATATAATAGTCATCAACATAAACTAATTAATAAGAAAATTAATTCAAGATATTACTACAAAGAACAAGAAAGAAAACAATTATATTTATTGAGTTATGGCTCATATATTTCCTATTAGAATTATGATATTTAATTCTTTATATTTAGCAATGCTTTTTTTTTTTTGAATTTGAAGTCTAGTTCCTTAATAGATTAGAACTTAATTTGTGTGTTAAGGTTTACTATAAATATAAGTGATTATCCTATTGTAAACTCATAACAAACATATAAAATAAATTTTTTCTCTGTCAATGGAGTAGATCGCATCATCGAACCACATAAAATCTTATATGATTTTTTTTCTTTTTTTGTTTATTTTCTACAGCGTTAATAATATCTTGTTTTTGATCTATCCATTATATTGGTGAGACATCACCTCTTTTATCACAAAGATGAGAGATTTATATACATTATAATACATATAACACGCATTCTAAAATGTAATACAAATATAAAATAAAAAACCAATAATTAATTAGTAAACATTAAAAAAACATTAAATAATTAAACATGGACATAAAATAAAAATATACCATAAATTGCAAAACTGAAACTAAACATACCTCTTTAGCAATTGAGCAACTTCTTCAGCGGGTCAATATCATCGAGTGTTGCCCCCAACTCTTATACTAATAGTTTGTTCATAAAAACTACACATGAACAAATGAAATAAACAAAATCAGCGTAATAAAGCATAAAATAAGTGCATATTGAAAGAACAAAGACTTATGATAAGTAATTTAAAAGATCTAACCTTTAAATATTAAATTTCTTATACAATTCAGATTCATGTTTTTGTAAACAGCTAAATTATAATTTTTTTAAAACTTTTAATTATTTTATAGAAAAATATTTATTTTCTCAATATATATTTTCTTATTCAATTAATCATTATATTTAACTTTATTTAACATTTTATTGTTATATCTAATCAAAAAATTAATTTTTATTTTAATTCCATCTAAAAAAATTGATAGTAGTTTTAATTTAAATTTACTATTTAAGCCATTGACGTGTGTATGTTTTTACAAATAGAATCACAATTAAATCATATTATTATATAATTTAATAATTATTTATACTTGGTATTTAAAATTCACCGATCAATGTGAGATAATTAACACAAATATCAATTGAGCGAATTGCAATTCTAGGCGTACAATAATTGTTTTAACTCTGTAGTAAAAATTATATAATATATTTAATATATAATTTATAATTTCGGATGAAAATAAGAATTCTAGTTTTAAGTTGCACTTGATATTTTCTTCTTAGAAAACCCTTAATTGGTTAATATTGAATTAAACTTGTACTACACTTCTTCATTTTATTAGAATTAAATTTATACTTAACTAAAACTTCGTAAATTTTTTAATTATTAAAGGTTAGTGTGGTAATTTTGCATATCTCCCTCCTTCACACTTAGAGTACAGTGATAGATATAAATAGATAAAAACCTTACGTGTGTATAGTTGTATTATTTTTCGGAATTTTCCGTTGTAATATGCACGTAGAAGTATTTTAGTTTAAGTTGTTTAGCTGAAGCTTGTCCTGTAAAAATAGGCTCATATTGTTGTAGGATTTGTCCCACATTGCTAAGAAAAGAAAATGGGAGGTGGGGTTTTTTTTTCACCTATATAAAAAAGTCCATTCTCCCCTTTCTAAGCATCCCATCTTATAATCCTTTTCTTTCTTTAGCGAGTTAGCCTATTATTCCTAAAGTTTTAGTTTGCTTTCTCTCTTTAGTGTGTATTTTGTTACAAATAAATAGTAGAGTATTTTGGATAGTGCCTGAGAATGTAAACCGGTTCTTTTAGCTGAACCTCGTTAAAATTTTAGTGTTCTCTTTATTATTTATTTAGTAGCTAATATTTAGGCTTATCTATTGTGAAAATAGTTATACTGAATGAAATTATGTTTAAGAAGTTTGGTACTTAAGTGGTCCGCTTGCTTGTAACCAACTATTCTTTTTTGAAAATTTTCCGTTATAGTAACTATTTAGCATATTACGTAATTTGCTAGTAATAATTGTTAATTTTCCGCAACATGTCCATCTATTGATGTAATATGAATCTGTTCCCTTTTTTCTGTAGATAAATATATAAAATTTGTTGTTTGTTTTGTTTTTGGTGGTGGTGTGATGTTGATGATGATACCTGGTGTAGGAGTTGTGAATGAAGAAGGAAGACACGGTAAAAAAAAAATGAACGAAGAGACATCTGTTGAGTTGTTTTAAGATTAATTTTGTCTATGCATCTATATCTATCTATCTATATCTATCTATAACTATTCTATAAGTGTGAAGGGGGGACAGGCAAAATTACAACCTTAACCTTCAATAATTAAAAAATTTACGGAGTAAAAAAATAACTAAATAGAAATCTAATTTAAAATATGTGTATAAGTTATTGTATAAAACTCAAATACAACTATCCAAAAAAATATTGTTGAATTACAGAGTAATAAAATAACTAAATATAGAAATGTAATTTAAAATATATGCCTAAGTTATTGTATGAAACTCAAATACAATATCCAATAAAATGTTGCTGAGACTAATTATAACCCAATCTTTATAAGGGGAAACAAAATACTATCGTATTACAATAGTAATTTTTAATAATTAAAAATAATTAGAAATATTATAAGTTCAATTTGAATAGAACAACACAAAGTTGAATACTAATATAATTCTAATAAGAAAGTAACGGTCTTCTTATATAACTCTAATAAGAAAAGTTGCAGTCCTTTTATTTTATATTTTATAAATGTAGAAGTACATGAGTTTGAATAGGAAGAACTAGGGTTAAGCAAATGTAGTAGCAGAAACAAGCTGATAATTGCACCAAGAATTGCAGGCAATAGTCGATGATGACGATTGTTGTGGAATTGAAAAAGAGCCTTGCTTCTTCAGAAGAGAGTTTTAAATTAGAGAAATTGGTAAGCATCGAAAGTTCAAAATTTAGTGTGGCTTATTTTTAAAAAAAATAATTGGTTTATTTTTGAATTTGCTTTTCTTTATACAGATTGAAGAGGCTGTAGCATATGCCTTCGCAGGATGAAAAGTTGCCAAATTAAGTAGGTGTTGACAGATCATATATTCTTGTAAATGGGAGTAGTGACATATGTTCATGAAGGATTAATTAGTAAGAACAATTATTCAGAATGTAATTGCTTTTATTATTATCGTAAAATTTAAATTCTTGTAACTTATATAAAAATTAAAATAAAAGAAAGGCGTATTACTGATGATAAGAGGATATTAACACTTACAGTTCAAAGATAAATAAATGTTCGGGTAAATGACATAAATATAGAATTTAAAATGAACTAATAAAAAAATTAACACACACTTATTGAATTTAAAAAATCCTCTAATAAAGTATGAAATAATAACTTATTAAAAATTAATATTATATATATAATTTAATAATATTTACTATATCACGGGTCATATAAATGCCGCTCACGTGCGTAGCACGTGGCGAAACGCTAGTACTATATATAAAAGCACGGATGGGGGGGGGGGGGGGGGGACAGGCAAATTTACGTAATAACCCTTTTTAGTAATTTATTAATTAATATAGCTATTATGTTTACTAAATAATAATTAACTTAAACTTCTTTTACTTAAACTAAAACTTATCTATGAATAGATTTAATCTCCATATAATAAAACAGACATAATAAATAAAATTATGACTTATGTTAATTCTAAGAACGGGCTGCAACTTTTGCCAGCTTGCTGGATTCTAGGTTGCAATTATTTTTAATTTATTGTCTTGTTTTTGAGGCCGAAGAACAAAAATTTGAGTAATTCTATCAATGGAAAAAAAAGTCAAATTAGAGGAGAAGTAAGGATTTTTATTTTACATATACAAAATACTTGGTGCTCACAGCGGATGAGGATGAAGTAAAACCACTAAAACTAAAATTCCTAATTAATTTAATAATATAATTTGTAAACTTTTGGACTCTTGGAAATAAGAGTCCGACTATAAAACTTTTAAAATATTAAATTACTTCTACTAAACTATTACTATTATAAGATCAATTATAAATTAAAAAATAGCCATATTACTAATTTAGATAATTAATTAAAACTATTAATTAAAGTATTACTATTTTTAATCAACTACAATTATTTTCTTAACATTCTCTTAAACATAAAATAATGTTATTATAAAAAATTATAATACAATGTCTGATCAAACTTAAATATCTCAAATTGATTGGATTTGGTCTGTATTTACGGTGCGCTAATATGTTTCCTTCTACAAGTATATTGGCTAAAAAATCATATTGGTGCATTAAGTTTCTTTCCTCAAAATGCATATTAAAGATTACGTTAGCTTTAAAATACTAAAATAATGATACAATGCTAATCCATGTCTTTTTATGGGACAATTACAAGAAGTTTCATGAATTAAAATTAATTTTTATTTAAATATTTTTTTGTACTACAATTTAAATTTAAATTTAGTTTCAATTAGAATTTGTTGAATTTGACTTAAATAAAGGAAGTGAGATTATAAAATTATTATTTTATTTTATCGCTATTTACTGCGACATAATATAAAATTACTCTAGAGAAATATGATATAATACATAATTAAATTAAAATTAGATATTATTTTAAATTTTAAATTATTTAAATTAAATTTATTTCTTCTTATATCAATAGAATCTATTTTTTAATTATCAAATTTTACTTCTTTTTGTATTCCAATAGAATTTTATCCGATAGATTTACTCAATTAGTTTTTTCTAATGTATTACTAATTGAAATATAAATCTGAATTGAAAATTAAAATAAAATAACTAAAATTGGTTATAAAATAAATAAATTAGTATAATTATAATAAATTTAATTAATAAATATATTTACGAGTCACGTTACGGGCCACGTGCATAGCACGTAATGCGAAACTAGTAAATGTAAATATAAGAAAGTGAAAAGAGAGCAAGAGGAGATAATTAATTATGTATATCGGTGATGATTTATCTGATTAATTTAATACTTACGTGTGTAAATATATTATCACATCATACATTTAATGGTATAATAATTTTTTGCTAATTTATTATGTTATTTTAATACATTTTTAAAATATTAGGATCATATTTGAGATCTAAAATATATGAGATGCCAACAAAAAATATAAACTATACATAAAGATAATTTTGCACGTTGTTCCATCGTATAAATATTATTCATGTGCGTATCACGTGGCTATACGCTAGCACAATATATAAAAGTATAAATTCGAGGGACAAACACTTTTACTAAGTTATCTTTATTAATTAATTTATAAAATTTTAAATTTTTATGTGATTATTAAATTTAAAATAATAAACTTTGATAAACTACAATTATAATTAATAGTATTGAATTGACGAGTTATGTTACGAACCATACAGATATGATTAATATGAAACTAATGTATTGGAATATGCATAAAATTCTTGTTCGTATAGGATAATATTAATGAAATATTTATGAAAATGATAACTTTATTATCTTTAGCTAATTAAAAAATATAATTCAATTAAAATTAATAATTCTAATACCATATAGATTATTTGTTCCCATAAATACACTATCTCATTCATCTTTTAAAATATCAAGAACTAAAGAACCGCACACACAATGTAAATATTGATGAGAGTAAGCGAAAAAGGTGGTGTTTGTGATGTGAGAAATAAAGTTAGAGAGTTAACAATTTTGTAGTTTTTTTTATTTTAAGAGCATATTTACTAGAAATGTTCTTTATTTGGTAATTCTCCACCAATTATGTACTCCTTTTGATGAATAGTGAATGGCTCGATTCTTTCTCCCGTGAATGTACGCTTTTAATGCAAGCCACGTAAATCTGCTATATTATTTATTTATTTTATTTTATTATTATTTGTTGATAAAGTCCATAAGTTTTTTTTTTGAAGAAATCAACTATCATCCAATACCTACTAATGGTTTCGATTATATTACACATACCAATCTGATTATGAACCGGTCACGATATTTGGTATGAAAAATTCAACAATCGATATTAATAGCGGCAGACCCAGCTTTATGAATGAGGTGGCTACCGCCCTCTCAAATCTTTTGAAAAGTAAAATTTGGAACTTCAACTTTTAAGCATTTTTAAAATATATGATTATTATAGTTTAATTTGTATACAATTCGTCTCCTTAAAATAAATTATACCAACTAGTCATTTCATTTTAAAATTCCTAATTCTACCCCTGAATATCAATGTTACAATATAATATATCTATCTATATTTTATAACATATATAAAAGTGTATTAGCGAGAGAACACTTCTATACATGAATAAAAATACTTTTTTTATAATTTATAAACTTTAACTAGTAGAAATCTTTTCTAATTCTAATCAACCAGTACCATTTTCATGAATATAAAATTTCTACGGCTGGTAATTAATCATGACACTCCAACTTAGAAGTCATATCCAAAAATTCCCTAAACTTTCAAAAGCATCACAAAATCCCCGGACCTTTTCCTAATAGGCCAGTATACTCCTTTTGCCTCAAAACCATTTAAAAAAAACCGACCCTACCAAACAAATGACCAAAATACTCCTAAAGTCATAAAAAAACAAAATCAAAAAATCCCATCTAACCAAACCTAAACACGCTAACCCAACCAACCAATCAAATCAAATATAAACCAACCATCCAACCGAATCAAACTTAAATCACTTTATCCACCTAACTAAATCAAACTACTCAATCAAAAACCGCCACCACCTTTTTTGGCCACCGCCATCCGTTAATTAAAATTTTTTTTTACTTACTAAATAATTAAATAAATCATTATTTTTAATTTTTTTAAATTGAATCGTTGAACAAATCCACCGTGGTGGATCTGTTCACTGGAGAACAAACCCACGATGGGTCTGTTCACTAGAGAACAAACCCACGATGTGTCTGTTGTTCTTTTCTGAACAGACCAAGTTACCGGCGTGGGTCTGTTCTCCGGTGAACAGACTCAGCACGGTGGGTTTGTTCACCGGTCCGCTTTAAAAAAAATTGTTTTTAAAATATATATAATAATTTAGTTAGTTATATAACATGTAACAAAATTATTTTAATTATTTATTAATTTTTGGACGAATTTTTTTCCGGAAATGGATGGGTAGTTGGTGGCCGAAAAAGGTGGCGGCGGTGGATGGCGGTTTTTGGTTGAATAGTTTGATTTAGTTGGGTGGATAAAGTGATTTAAATTTGATTTGGTTGGATGGTTGGTTGGGTTAGTGTGTTTAGTTTGGTTTGTTGGGGTTAGTTTGATCTTTTTTTTTATGACTTCATGGCTATTTTGTCAGTTTTTTGGTCGGGGCGGTTTTGAGGTAAAAGGGGTTTATTGGCCCATTAGGAAAAAATTAGAAGGGTTTGTGATACTTTTGCAAGCTTAGGGAATTTTGTGGTAGGACCTTTTTTTTTTATTCTAATCAGCCATTTAAAAGTTGAAAAATCACGCTCAATAATATTATATACAAATAGTAAATTATTTATAATTTATTTATTACTAAAAATATTGTATATATAAATTATACATATAATTTATCATATAAAATATAAAAATTACCTTTGTATATATATTATTGTAAATAATAAGTTAACGGATTGCATTACCAATCACTATATTAGTTAACCATATACACTATACGTGAAATAAAAGTAGTAAAGTTAAAAATTTAATTTTAAATGAACCGTAACAAATAAGCTCATAAATATACATTTAAGATAATTTGCACTTAGGAAGGATCAAACTTCTTAAGTTTGGCTATATAAAAAAATCAACGACATCAAACACGGTAAATTTAAGGTAATTTGCACATGTATAGGTGATTTTAACCGCTCCTAACACTTATAAAGGCAGCTATAACCGGCCTTATAAGAAAAATACTCTATATATATGTATATCTATATTTTTTTTAAAAATAAAAATTCTAATGAGGAGGGTCAGACGACTCTCTGCTACCCTCTGGAATCTGCCCCTATTTGTATAATCATGTATGTATTAATTTAATTATGTTATTACTATAATTTTTAATTTTTAGCTATTGAGTTCTATATTTGACTAATATCAAATAAAATGAAGATAAATATAAAACGAGAATTCACTTGCAATTATTTCAAATATAAATTATGATACATATATAAATAAAACATTATGTTTAATAATTTTAAATTTAAATCATGATAAATAACCTCATGCAGCGCGCATACGCAACAAACTAATAATTAATAAAAAAATTAAATGTTACATATCAGCTTATTTCTATTCCATTGCAGTTCAACTGAGATTAAATTGAAATATAATTCAAAATAACTTCTAAATTGAGATAACATTACACAAATTAAAAATTATTATACTATAATTAAATAAAATCAAATAAATTGAAAGCATAACCACAAAGTTACTAAGATTGAAGCTGTTGAGATGGATGTTCCTGCAACATAACCCAGTTATGATCGTCAAGATTGTACTCTCTATCAAATGCATCAGGACAGGGTATACTCATCGACAAGGTTTGATATTTCAAGTCGAACACTTGTATATATAATCCGGTCATAAAATATATGGAATTGCATTTAACTCTTGATTCCGCGGCACAATCGCATGCAACGCCATGTCTTTTAGACAGAAAAATGGTTGAACTCCCAATATCATCAGTTTCTATCCAGTTTCGGATCATCGGATCGAACTCAAAAACGTTGAAGCAACGAGGTTCGTCGTAGGACAATTCCGTTTTTATTTTTTGAACTAATATGAGTTTCCCACAACAATCGATCAAATAATTTTGAAAATGCGGCAGAAACGGGTGACTAAATACACAAAATTCCAGCATAGTTAACGGCGTTACCCGAATTTGATTTCCTTCGAAAGAAATAACCGCCAGAGTTTTTGTATTATTTGTTAAACAATACAACTTCCCGCCGGACATTGCTAACGACGGTGAATCATACACACGAAAATCCGAGTCTATCGATTTGCCTATGTTCATCTGATGCTCATATTTGATGAAATTTTGATGACCAAATTGCCAAAAGAAAATGTAACCCGATCTAAGGAATAATACTTGAGCATTCAAAGCTGGTGGCGGTGATAAAAATAGATGACAGCTGCCGAGACGGCGTTCTCGTATCGGAAGCTTCATATCTATCTATCTATACTATATATAAAAGCACGGATGGGGGGGGGGACAGGCAAATTTACTGAATAATCCTTTTCAGTTTACTACTAAATAAAGGTTTTATGGTCATTAACTAATTAGTTATTTAATTAATCACTATTGTAATTAAAATCCTAATTAGAATAGGTAGCTAAATTATCTCCAATTTAATTTTTAGTATATAAAAAATAACTAAATTGTCTCCAAATTAGTAGGAATACCTATCTTTTAGTTTGATTGAACTACAAAATTAAAATACCATGTTAGGTCAATATATTATTATTTAAATTTTTATCTTATTATTTTAAAGATATTATTAATAAAATTAAGTTAATTATTTAATTATGATTATTATAAAACGAAAAGAAGAATAAATTCAGAATGAAAAAAAAATTAATAACCGAATATATTATATTTACTATTACAATTTTTTTTGACTAATTTAATATTAATTATAAATAAAAAAATTGATATAATTATAATAAATTTACTAATATGTTCATTGAGTAGTTACGTTACGAGCCACGTGCATAGCACGTAACGCGAAACTAGTTTTGGAAAGTGTTTGGATTAAATAGGTAATGATTTCTCGTCGGATTATTAAGTTGTTCCTCTTCGAACACCATCCATCCATGAGAAGAAGCCAGTAATCTTTTATTTTTCATCTCTGGAATTTTTCTTGTGTAAAATTTATCTTCAGAAATACTATAGAATCTTTGGTTTTCTTCATCCGGATTGTGTATAATCAGCCATGGTTCTACTGCGGTTTTCATGGCTTTAATTAGTTTTATGTATACCAAACTTAAATAAAACCATTACTCTTTATATATATAATCATTAATCCAAATTATATTTGGTTAATGATTCTTTTATTTTATCTATATATCCTGATGACTATTACAGTTATACTAAAGCACTACTCTTTAATATTATAAGTATATATAACGGTTTTCTGTTTGGTTCAGGTTTGGACATAATTCTTTTTCAAGTTAAGTTTTGATATAAACCAATCTGAAATAATCGAACCAAACCAAATAAACTAACTGAATTATGGATAATTCGTAATTTTATGTGGCGAATTAGGTTTACAAAAGTATTTTTCAGTATAACACAAGTATCATCATAATAGCAGTTGTTATAACCGTATAAGGGACATAAATAAAGACAGTCATGATCTGGTCTTAATGTTGAATTTGCGTGTTCTATTGTGACCTTTTTGTAATTTATATCCTTCGAGTGTTTATCCTACACAACGGATGTGCCACGTCATTTTTACAACAAGCCAATAATCATTTGCGATAGGGAATCTTTATTTGTTACTTATTTTTTTTATCATTAAACATTTGCACATGGCTAACGCCTTATTGGTTTGTTGTACGAATGACGTGGCGCAACCGTTGCATTGTATAATTATTCATATCCTAATTCTGATAAGATTTTTTTAAATGAATAAAAGTTAGATTTGGTTAGAATTAAAATTTACATAGAAGATTTGGTATTTTATTAAAAGAATGAGTAATTGGCTAAAATTGCAATATTGTAATTGTTAAAAACTGGCGAAAATAAGCATTTTTTGTTAAGATTTATTAGATATTTGTGTTTAGATAATAAGAGACCAAGTCAAGATAAGATTCTAGCTAGTTTGTAGGAATTGTGGTTGAGGATGTTCACCACGTTTATTTTTCAGTTCCTAATAATCTGCAGTAGTTGATTTAGTTGTTGGGTTTATTCCTATTTAAACTGTAAGTGTGTTTCTTATTATGAAGTAATGTGAGCATCTTCCAATTTGAGTCTCTATCAAATCTCTTCTCTTCTTTGTTATTTTTCTGTGTTTTTTAACATTTGGTATCGGAGCCTAATAGAAATATGGCTTCTGAAAATAACGGTTTTGTGCAGCCAGCGATTCCACGCTTTGATGGTCACTATGATCATTGGAGCATGTTAATGGAAAATTTCTTGAGGTCGAAAGAGTTCTGGGACATCGTTGAGAATGGGATAGCTGAACCGGCTGACAGAGAGATACTCACTGAAGCTCAAGCCAAGGCTTTGGCAGATCGAAAGCTTAAAGACTTGAAAGCAAAGAATTACTTGTTTCAAGCAATTGATCGTTCAATTTTGGAGACTATTCTCCAAAAGGATACTTCCAAGCACATATGGGATTCCATGAAAAAGAAGTACTCTGGCACAGTTAGAGTGAAGCGAGCACTGCTTCAAGCTCTAACAAGAGACTTTGAGACTCTTCAAATGAAATCAGCAGAGCCTATTACTGATTTCTTTGGAAGAACAATGGAGATTGCAAACAAGATGCGCTTTCATGGTGCACACATGGAAGATGTAAAAATTGTTGAGAAAATTTTGAGGTCGTTGACACCAAAGTGGAATTATGTAGTATGTGCTATTGAAGAGTCTAAAGATGTTGACTGTATGTCTATTGATGAGCTTCAAAGTTCTTTGCTTGTTCATGAACAAAAGTTCAGTCATAAAAATGATGTGGAGGAACAAACAGCTCTCAAAGCCTCTACGTATCTTGAATCCTCAAGCACCAGAGGAAGGGGTCGAGGTAGAAGCGGACGAGGTCGTGGAAGAGGCGGTCGTGGAAACAGGGGCGGCAGAGGTCGAGGTAGAAGCGGACGAGGTCGTGGAAGAGGCGGTCGTGGAAACAGGGGCGGCAGAGACAATAGAGATGATGGCAATTCATCTTATGTTTCCGAGAGAGATAATGACTCTCAAGGAAAAGGAAAAAGGTATCCAGACAAGTCTAAAGTTGAATGTTACAGATGTGGAAACTTTGGTCACTACAAAAATGAATGCTATACAAAGTTATCGAAGGAGAAGGGTGAGAAGTCAAATTTTGTCGAGAACAGGGAAGAAGAGACACTTCTAATGGCCTTTCATGCATTGGAGGAGCCTGATCAAGAGACCTGGTATGTTGACACCGGTTGTAGCAACCATATGAGTGGCTGTAAGTTTTCTTTTCTTCATTTAGATGAAAGTTTTCATTCCATTGTCAGTTTTGGGGATAAATCAACTGTTAATGTTAGGGGGAAGGGAGATATACAAATCAAAACCAAGAACGGTTTCATTGAAACCATTTCGAATGTCTTTTATATTCCTGATTTGAAAACTAATCTTTTGAGTGCTGGACAGTTACAAGAAAAGGGATATATGATCACAATCTTTAAAGGAGAATGTGAGGTTTATGATCCAAAAAGAGGCTCTATTGCTATTGTGAAAATGACTTCAAACAGGTTGTTTCCATTAAAGATCACGACGGTGCAGTCCTGTTTGTTTGCTAAAGAGGATAACTCATCATGGAGGTGGCATCACAGATATGGTCATTTAAACTTTAATGGCTTGAGGACTCTTCATCAAAAGCAAATGGTTACTGGACTTCCAGCAATCACTACTCCATCAAAAACTTGTGAAGAATGCATTATTGGAAAGCATAAAAGAGATCCATTCCCAAGTGGAAAAGCGGAGAGAGCTCGAGGTGTGCTTGAATTGGTTCATTCAGATTTATGTGGACCGATCAATCCAACATCAAACGGTAAAAAGAGATACTTTATATCTTTTACTGATGATTTGAGTAGAAAAACTTGGGTGTACTTTTTGCAGAATAAATCAGAAGCTTTCTCTGCATTCAAGAGTTTCAAGGCTCTTGTTGAAAATGAGGCTGATAGAAAGATAAAGACTCTAAGAACAGATCGAGGAGGAGAGTTCTGTTCAAATGATTTTGATGCATTTTGTGAAGCAAATGGCATTCGGAGACAACTGACAACTTCACATACACCACAACAAAATGGTGTGAGTGAAAGAAAGAATAGAACCATCCTCAACATGGTTCGCAGCTTACTTGCTACCGGAGAAGTTCCAAAACGGTTTTGGCCCGAAGCGGTGATGTGGTCGATCCATGTTTTAAATAGAAGTCCAACTTTTGCAGTTAAAAATATGACACCTCAAGAGGCGTGGAGTGGAAAGAAGCCTTCCGTTGAGCATTTCAGAGTATTTGGATGCATTGCATATGCACATATACCTGATGAAAGAAGAAAGAAACTTGATGCCAAGAGTGAGAAATGTGTATTTCTTGGAGTAAGTGAAACTTCAAAGGCCTACAAGCTGTTTAATCCAGAGTCAAAGAAAGTGGTGATAAGCAGAGATGTGGTGTTTAATGAAGAGGCCAAATGGAATTGGACTGATGGCAAATCAGTTCCAAATCAGATACTTGACGATGATGTCTGCGATGACGAGACAGCAGAAAATTTTGAAACTCAGGAGCAGCAGGCACCTCCACTTGTTGCACAACCTGATCAAGAAACTCAATCTGATCAACAATCAGAAGAAGAGCATGGCTATAATTTGAGAGATGAAAACATAAGAAAGAGGCCAGCATGGATGATGGATTACGATTTCGGAGATTCAAACTCTGATGATGATGATGCTTATTTTGCATTATATGCAGATAGCGACCCCATCACATATGATGAGGCTGCTAAAGAGAAGAAGTGGAAGGAGGCAATGGACAAAGAAATTGAGTCCATTGAGAAAAATCACACCTGGGAGTTGACAGATTTGCCCGAAGGACAGAAATCCATTGGTGTCAAATGGGTTTTCAAAACAAAGTTGAATGAGAAGGGAGAAATTGACAAACACAAAGCTCGTTTGGTAGCAAAGGGTTACAAGCAAAAGCATGGTGTTGATTATAAGGAAGTGTTTGCCCCGGTTGCACGGCAAGACACAATCAGGTTGGTAATTTCATTAGCTGCTCAAAATTCGTGGAAAATTTATCAATTGGATGTAAAGTCAGCTTTCCTGCATGGAAACTTACAAGAAGAGGTGTTCATTGACCAACCACCTGGTTATGAGAAGAAAGGAAAGAAAGAAAAAGTTTACAGATTAAAGAAAGCCCTCTATGGACTGAAACAAGCACCACGAGCTTGGTACAGTCGCATCGACGCTCACTTTGCCAAGCTGGGATTTCACAAATGTCCCTTTGAACACACCCTTTACGTCAAAACTGAAGGAGGTAATTTGCTTATTGTGTGTTTATATGTCGATGATTTGATTTTCACCGGTAATAATGTTCAAATGTTTAATGATTTTAAGATGTCTATGATGAAGGAGTTTGAAATGACTGATCTCGGATTAATGCGTTATTTTTTGGGATTAGAAGTCATACAAACTACTGTTGGTAATTTCATTTACCAAAAGAAGTATGCACAGGATATTCTTGCAAGATTTAAAATGGCTGATTGCAAGCCATCTGGAACACCAACAGAGCCTGGTCTAAAGTTGTGCAAAGACAATGGTGGAAATGAGGTGGATAACACCTACTTTAAACAAATAGTAGGAAGTCTCATGTATTTAACCTCCACGAGACCTGACATCATGTATGCAGTAAGTTTGATTAGTAGATACATGGAAAAGCCATCTGAGATGCATCTTAATGCAGCTAAACGAATTCTTAGATATGTACAGGGTACAATTGATTTTGGTGTTCTTTATAAAAGAAATAATGGCTCTGGTTTTGTTGGCTATACAGATAGTGATTATGCAGGCGATATCGATGACCGAAAGAGTACTTCTGGTCATGTTTTCATGCTCAATTCTGGTGCAATTTCGTGGTCCTCCAAGAAGCAGCAGATTGTGACACTCTCCACAACTGAAGCTGAGTTTGTAGCAGCAGCTTCAAGCTCATGTCAAGCCTTATGGCTTAGAAAAATGTTTGAAGTGCTTGGTAATGAGCAAAAGGGTCCAACAATCATTTGTTGTGATAACATGTCGACTATCAAACTGTCAAAGAATCCAGTCATGCATGGGAGAAGCAAACACATTGATGTTCGTTTTCATTTTCTCAGAGATCTTTGCAAGGATGAAAAGATTGAGTTGCAGTATTGTAAGAGCGGAGAACAAGCTGCAGATATTTTAACCAAGTCTTTGAAGCAACCACCATTTGAGAAGTTGAGGAAGATGCTTGGAGTATGTTCAGTTCAAGACATTAAGGAGAAGTAGCAAACTAACTCTAAACTGTTTCTGCAGAATCAGTTTAAGGGAAGGTGTTAAGATTTATTAGATATTTGTGTTTAGATAATAAGAGACCAAGTCAAGATAAGATTCTAGCTAGTTTGTAGGAATTGTGGTTGAGGATGTTCACCACGTTTATTTTTCAGTTCCTAATAATCTGCAGTAGTTGATTTAGTTGTTGGGTTTATTCCTATTTAAACTGTAAGTGTGTTTCTTATTATGAAGTAATGTGAGCATCTTCCAATTTGAGTCTCTATCAAATCTCTTCTCTTCTTTGTTATTTTTCTGTGTTTTTTAACATTTTTGTATGTTTTAGTTAAAATTGATCCCATCTGAAAAAAATATAGTACTATATTCAACCTATGTATGCATAATTCAAGACATTAAACCTAAACTTATGTATGAAACTAAATAGAAGCTAGCCATACCATGCAAGCTTAACTCTTAATTCTCAAGGAGTGTCTAGGAAATATAATGGAAGACTGGTTCAAATTTAGAAGTAAATAAAATATTTTACTACCTCAAATTAAAAATTACTAATTTTTTTATTTAATAAAATTCATTACAAACTTGATTTGATAGTATCCAAATAATTTTTCCCATTGACAAAATATTACTCAATTAAAAGAAAAATGAATTGAATTAGCATGTTAAGAATTTCTTTCCTAATTTTTGTGGTCTCGTAAAAATTTATTTTCTAACGCAATAACAATTACTATAAAAAGTTAATGAATTTATTTATGAAGCACTACAAATTATACCCTGAATATTTACTAAATATCAACTATATTTACTGACAAGTAAGATGGTAGAAATTATATAAGAAATCGCAACTTTAATTATAAGATAGAAAAAATTGTTACAAATTATGCCTTAAACATCTTATTAAATAAACTAATAAAATTAAGATAAAAATTACACATAAGTGTTAAGATCACAAATCCAATATTATTATTTATTTCTCATTTTTTCTCTTAATTGGTTCATCATCTCAAGATATTTTTCTGCTTCCTCCATCAATTTGTCAAGCTCATTATCATCATCGGAGCCATACTCATCTACTATGACAGCTCTCGGAATTCCACTTACAGTTTCTTTCAAATCTGCACTTGCATCCTTTAGTTCATCATAGTAAGCAAGCTCTGACTTTTTTCCTTTTCCTCTCTTAACTTTGTTAACAATTCTTTTCAAGTCTGCAGTATTCTGAGCCAATTCTTTTCTCTTTTGCTGTAATAAAAAAAATGTAATTAATATTTTATTTATGCTTTCAACTTGCATGTATGCTATATTTTCAAATTAAACTCACCGTGCACGGGCTATGCGGTGAAGCTCCTTTACCAATTTTCCGGCCACAAATCGCGCAAGGATCCACTCAATCAAGAAAAATAAATAAGATTTTATTAATATCTAATTTTGAAATTTTTATTAAAATTTGAATTTAAAATTATGATAAGAATACATCTAAAATTACACAATATGAAAGCAAAACTCATTTAGTGTTACTTTTTTTTAGATTGACAATAGTTTTATCTTTACTTCAAATTGAAAATTTAAGATGATAAAGTTTTCATATACATGAGAGAATTAAGTAAAAAAAAATTCATGAAATTTATATTACTTAAGATATCATTTTTTAAAAAGAGAATAGATAAAGAACGGAGGATGAACTTCGGTGAGCTTATATTTAAAATATTTTTTAATTAAAAAGAAAAATGTCAATTGAGTTACCAGTTTAAATTGTTTATCAATAAAAAAATCTTTAAAGAATTAATATGAGATATATTGTAAATATTAAGGATAACTTTAAACTTTCTTCTTAACCAATTAGATTCTGTTAACTGCATTTTATTTTAAGGTTTTAGAGGATTCAATTGTTTAGTTTTGAAACAACGAGGATTTTTTTGTACTCGGCAACCGTTTAAGGGTTGATATGTACCTTTTATAAAATTATGAAGGTTTTTTTATACTTTTTGCCTAAATAAATCATTGAAGAACTTATTTTACAAATATTAGGCTTTTTCTAAAATAATAATTATTGATAGTATTTTATATTTTGTTTGACACAGTTAATTTTTGGTTAAAAACGATTTTATATAAAATATTTCAATTTAATTCTAAAAAAGTGACATATCTCATATGAGAAATTATTAGGTAGACTCAGTCCACCACGTCATTGATAGACTAAACTTATCACATTATGACACGTCATTAAAATAATGGCACTATCGTAATATTAATATTTAAAAGTTAATAAATAAAATTATGCATAATACCACTATTTTAATAACGTGTTATAATATAATAGGTTAGTTCACGAATGACGTGGTAGACCGGTCTATATAAGAATCACTCTATCTCATATATATCTGATTATGTTCTATAGAATTTACATAAAATTTGAGATTTGTTGTTGGATATTATAGTTATAAAAACGTTTTTTACTAATATTATTCTCTACTTTTTCCATAATTTATCTCAACTATTGAAAAAAATAGGAAGAAATCACCTAGCATATGATTTGAGATGGCGAGTTTTTGGATAAAATTAACTTTTAATATAAAATATGACATATATTTTACTTTACTTAAAATGAAATTTTAATATAAAATATGACATATATCACCTAAATTTGACATATATCCGGGTTTGTTTTGTTGTTTTAGACCGGACCACTAGCCGGATCACGGTTCGACCGATCGGTCTGATTTTAAAACACTGGTTAAAAGTATACTCAACAGTAATGGACCCACGAGTTTTATGAGTATTCGGCCAGATCAACAAAGTCAATGCGACTTAGTTTTTTTTTTGCTACATCATTAACTCTGTTTACTTTGAACGGGAGTGAGTACCAGAGAAATTCTTAGGTGAACAAAGTCTATCGCGTAAGATTATGAACCATCCATTTAATATGTGACACGTGGCGTGATTATTTACATGAGCCAATTAATGAAAGACACATTAATTTTAAAAAAAACACATTAAATATTCATTGATAATATAAAGAGGTCTCTTCTTATCAATAGTTGCTCACTTGGTCTGGCAACAATACCACCTAATAATCAAGTTTTTTTTTAAACTCCTAATAATCAAGATATAAGTACTAATGCATATATCAGCTAAATTTTCATATTACTATTTTTTATAAGACAATTCAAAATAACTTTGAGATTGAGATAAAATTACAAAATTAAAAATTATTATATACTATAATAGAAAAAAATGAAATCATAACCACAGAGTTACTAAAATTGAAGCTGTTGAGATGGATGTTCCTGCAACATAACCCAGTTAAGATCGTACATTTTATCAAATGCATCAGGACAGGGTATACTCCTCGACAAGGTTCGATATTTCAAATCGAACACTCGTAAATATGGTCCGATCATATAATATATGGAATTGCGTTTAACTCTTGATTCTGCCGCACAATTGCATGCCACGCTATATGATCTTCTAGGCAAAAAAATGGTTGAACCCCCAATATCATCAGTTTCTATCCATTTTTTGATCATCGGATCGAACTCAAAAACGTTGAAGCAACGAGGTTCATGGTAGAATACTCCCGTTCGTATTTTTTGAACTAATAAGAGCTTCCCCCGACAATCGATCAAATAATTTCGAAAATGCGGCAGAAACGGGTGACTAAATACACAAGATTCGAGCATAGTTAATGGCGTTACCCGGATTTGATTTCCTTCGAAAAAAACAACCGCCAGAGTTTTTGTATTATTTGTTAAACAATACAACTTGCCGCCCGACATTGCAAACGTCGGTGAATCATACAGGTGAAAATCTGAATCTATCTCTCTGCGTATTCTCATGTGATGCTCATATTTCATGAAACTTTGGTCACCAAATTGCCACAAGAAAATGAAATCCCAATGAGTAACGAATAAAACTTGAACATTAGAAGCAGGTGGCGGTGATAAAAATATATAACAGTCGCTGCCGAGACCGTGTTCCGACGGAAGCTTAATATTTTGGGAAGTGTTCGGATTAAATAGGTAATGATCTCTTGTCTGATAATTACCTTCTTGCTCTTCTAACACCATCCATCCATAAGAAGAAGCCAGTAATTTTTTATTTTTCATCTCAGGAATTATTTTTGTGTAACATTTATTTTCAGAAATACTATAGAATCTTTGGTTTTCTTCATATACATCCTGTATAATCAGCCATGGATATGATTGATCATCAATCATGGCGGCCTATTTGATTCTGCTGTTGCTATTAGCCGTGCCCTGTCTCGTAAAATCTTATTAGCTGCTGCTGTTTTTATATATAGAATTTTAAAAAAAACCATTACTCTTTATATATATACTAATTAATCCTAATTCAATTTGGTTGATGACTCTTTAATTTTTGTGTCTATTACAGTTGTACTAAAATACTAGTACTATATATATGTCTTTTCCTTGTCCCAAAATTGTAAAAAATATTAAAATGGAAAAAATACTGGCTAAGGAGGAATTAGAAAAAGAAAAGAGATCATGGTCTGAACTGTTACCTGAAGAGCTTTGGGTTGTCGTTGCTGCATATGCGCTTCGAGATGACGGATCTTCCGTTGCTAACCTTCGCGGAGTTTGCAAATCTTTGAAGAATTTGATAACTAACAATATCAACTATATTGTTGAACTTTCTAATTGTACATTCATAATCTCACTTAGAGGACAAGTCTGTGATTTTATTTTCCGTAATTATACTTTTCATATAGAATTTCCAGAGCTAGCAAATTCCTATATTCGATTTTCGAAATTCGGTTGGCTGCTTTTATCCCGTGGGGATATTCATTTTTTCTTCAACCCATTCACCAGACAGCGAATCGAGATTCCAAACTCAAACAGAAGGTTTATGAGTATGTGTTTTTCTTGCTCTCCGACTTCTTCAGATTGTCATATTTTCGGATGGACGGCAGGACTAAAAAGCTGTGGCGTTATCAAACGCGGTGAGCAAGGGTGGAATTTTTACGGAGAATTAAAATTTCGGGAAACCAATTGTCATCATCCCACATTTTACAAAGATCGTTGTTATTGCATGGGAGATACTCGTATTATGGTGTTCGATCTCAAAAACAAGTCACTAGAGGTATTATGTAAAAGTCCCTTCTTTGATTGTTTGGTTGGGAATTATTATTAGTAGTAGATGAAGAAGAAGATAATTTATTGGCAATTTGTGTGCCCTGTGAGGATATAAACGATATCATGTGTTACGATCATTTAGATCGAATTTGGCGAAGAGTAGAAACATTGAAAAATAATAAAACGCTGTTTCTGAGTAGGGCAGCTTCTTTTATCAAGCAAACTGATCAAGTTGAAGGTATGAAGAACAAGATTTGTTTTCCTCTACTCAAAGATAATGATTATATTGTCTACTCGTACGAAACTGAAAATTATTGTTCAATTTCGGGTGATTATCGAAACAAGATCCCTGTAGATTTAAGGGAATTAACAAATTGCGCATGGATCGAATTGGACACAGATCACACATCTTGCAGTGAAGAGTACGACCTCCAGTGGTAAATAGATTAATAATCAACTATTAATTAAAATTTATCAGATTAATTAGCGAGACGATATCTTTTGAGTATTAATTATTTTGTGGATACTTAATTTTTAAGAATTGTATTGAAGATCATGATTTAGACGTATTAATAGATTGGTTTGTAGTTTATATGAAAGGCCATTAGTAGTTTGTTTTTGAATTCATAAGTAGTTAGTGTTATAATTTATAGAAAAATCTTACCGGTCCATGAAACAATTTACTTTGTTAAATACACAAAACGCTCTGTAATTTGATTTTAAAAGGGACGTTTGAAATCAGAATGGGAATGCAGTTCAAAGGAATGAGAATGCAAAAGATTATTTTGCATATTTTATTAAGTTTAATAAATTAATATAGGGATGAGAATGTTAATGAATGAGTGCCACTTCAGCACCGTGCATGATTTGAAAAAAAGTGGTAGTTCGTGCATGCAAATAAAAAAATTTAAACTACGTGATTAAAATGAGAAAACATGTAAAGTTCGTGATTTTTTTTTCACATTAACTCAATTAAAAACAATTATTTCAACCATGATCACTATCCAGACGATTAAAAGAAAAAAAAGCAATAACTTTCAAGGCCAGTAAATTCCATCCTCCCTTTGTTCTTTAAACCTTTTCGTGAAGCTGAAGCTTCCTCCTATAGAATCACTTTACCTAATTATCAACTTCTTTTGCACTCTTTTTATCTGAGGATTAAGTGTTATAATGAGGAAGAAGAACAGTTTGATCATAAAATTTACATGCTTTAAAGCGAGTCTTTGAAGATTAGTCTAAATTTATAGTAATGTAAAATGTTACTCTACATCAGTCTCATAAATCTAAAATAAAAAATACACTATCACAAGAATAAATAAAAGTTCCTAATTAATTTATCGGTGATAAAATTTCTAAATGATTTATAAAAAGCCACTAAAAAAATATTGTTCACTAAAATTTCATTTGTAAAAAAATTATAGATTGGAACTATAATTCAATTAATGTTGATAAGATACAATCGTAGAATATATTTTAATAATTTCATATATAAACTAAGATCATTTTTTATTTTTATAGGAGAAAAGTACTTTTTCTATTTGTAAGAGACAAAAGAGCATTGATTATAATCATTAGAGAGATATTTAAGATAAAATAATTATTTAGAGTTTCCTATTTTTAATATTAATTTTTTTTGTTAAAGGCTGCAGTCGAGGAATCAAATTTCTCGCTACTAAATATTATTAAAAATAAAAATATAAAAGTCCGAGTACAAAAACAAAATTCAACAATTCAACAATGAATTAAAAGAAATAAATTTAAAGAAAATCTTAACATCAGATTATCTTACTTGAAAGTTACTTCTTTTCGCTTTTTATAAATTTAGATTTACTGGTTTTTTAGAATTTTTTTAGAAAAATTTACCTGAAATTTTTTCTGATGCGCCAATTTTTTTTGAACTGTAGTCTAATATTCTTTTTTTGTATATTATCTGACAACTCTGAAAACCAATTGTTTCAAAATATTTGTCAACATTTATATTATCTGAAGTATCATTTGAAAAATCTGAATTAATCAAATCTTTCCATCTCTGAAAAACCACTCCAACAATTTCTGTATCAATTTTATTTATACCGCTGTCTAATCAATTTTATTTTTAATATTAATTTATATACATCATATGTCATGTAGTTTTTGAATTCAAATGATTTTTATAACATCATATGTCGATAGGAGAACTCAAAATATGACCATGGCATAAGCTAGTCCGGTTTTCTGACTTGATCCCTAGGCACTCGTTTGTGACTTGGCTTGCCCTGAAAGGGTGTCTGAATACTAAAGAAAAACTTATGAAGTGGGGAGTTGTTCAGAATAGCATTTGCCCTTTATGTTGAGCACTTGTTCTTTGACTGCAGGTTTTCAGCGAGTGTATGGGATAAAACTCTTATTGCTATGGGTATGATGAGACAAAGGTTTAGGTGGAGAAGAGAGGTTAGTGATTTGGTTAGAAGCAGTGGCGGAACCAGAAAATTTTTCCAGCCCGGGCTAAACGATATTTAATTAATAAATGTATAAATATTATTTGTATAAGATTTATATTAATAAAAAATAATTGCAATCATTACAATAATCTCTAATCACTGCGATGTATTTGCATTCTTCGCGTCAGTATAGTTTGAAAGCATTGTAAACAGACTAGTTATAAATTCTCACAAAAATAACATGTCTTTTTTTTTTGTTCGGAAATTGAGTTCGAACTATCTTCTTTACCACAAGAGTTGACGTTTTTTGGCGTCTTAATAACAAATTTATCTATAATCTAAATTGATTAATTTTCATAAGTTTTCATCAAGTTCTATTTTAAAATATTCTCGAAAACATCCAACCAACGAAATTATAGGATAGAATAAAATGACAATAATTCTAAAAATACTTGTAGTATTCTAATTAATAATTTGACTTTGATTTTTCATGACTAAAATCGATATAAATAATCTAAAACTATAATTTAATATAGTTATCATATAAAAATACAAATATATAAACTAAATCAATTTTTACAATATAATTTAAAAAGGGAAAAAAATTTCTTAAAATTTAAGGTGGATTGATTTTGGTGGAGAAACAATTAGAAAATTGTACGAATTAATAATTTACGAGTGAAGAAATTAGATATATTTAGGTTAAAATTTTTAAAAATAAATTAGAAAAATTGAGAATTAAACTAGAAAATTTGGTTAAACTTTTAATTAAATTTGAAAATTATTGGTTGGATACGGAATTTGAAAATTTTAATCCTCTTTGTGGGTTATTATGCTGAAAACGGGACTGTTTTACTCTCATTTACCAAAACAGCAGAAGCTAAAGATGGGCTAATTGGCCCTTTTATAAGTAAACGATGGGCCTATTTAGCCCTCCTTCTAAAGTAAAATTAGGGCAACACTATATCCTATTCTTTCTTTATCCTCTTTAGCCACAGAAGTTGGTTCATAGCCTGCAGCCATGGCTGAAACATAGAAGCTTTATGCCGACGTTCATCACTTACATATCAGATTTTTTATTTTCCGATGGCAGCTCGGGCTCAAGCCTACCCGAGCCTGAACGTGGTTCCGCCCCTGGTTAGAAGAACCAAAGGTAAATATGCGTTATCCAGAGCCAGGAAACTGTGGTTCAATGCTGCTGTTTACCACATATGGATTGCCAGAAATGATGTTGTTTTCAACCAGAAGATTCAGAATGAAGACCAGGTCTTTAGTAGAATTGTGAATGATGTTAGTAGCAGAATCTGCTAGGCTTTTTGTTGTAAGCTGTTTGTTTGGCCTCTGGTTTAGAGACCTCTTTTTGCGCTTAGGGCTTCTGTAGGCTTAGCCAGCCTGAGCTTTTTTGTTTGTCTCCAGCCCATGGAGAGTGTTGTTTCTGGGCCGTTTTTTCAGCATTAATAAAATTGCTGCTTTTGGTGATTGACCAAAAAAAAAATATGACCATGGCAAATTAATTAGATACATCTGTTGGTGTAATGTAATCGTTTTATAACATTTTTTTTAAATTGGTCGTTGCTACTTATTTTATTAAATCAATAAAATATTATTGTTAAAAAATGATAACCATAAAAAATTATTGTCAAAAAAATATAATTTAATATTAAATTCAGCCTTAATGGCTTAAAAATATCATTTTTTTATGTTTGAATTTCTAATCAAACTTTTCATAATCACTTTATTTAACTCGTTTTAGAGGCATGTGTAAATTATAGCCAATTAAAAAAATTAGTTTTTTTTATTAATATGGAAACCACTAAAGGATCTAAATTTGACAAAAAAATTTGATTATTTTTGAAATTGATTACAGTTGACACAAACAATTACAAAACAGGATAAACGAGATGATTTTAAAAGATTTGATAAAGTGGTCTCAAAAAGAATGTTTGACATTTTTAAGACATTAAATTTGAATTTTAACATGAGATATAATTTTATAATAAAAATCGTTTTTCCGAGGAACAGTCAGGTGAGAGCAGACTATTCTCGCCTGACTGTTTCTCGAAAAAACGAGGAGCAAATCTGCTCCTCCAAGAAGCTGCTACTCCTACCATGAGAAGAGGAGCAACACCTTCTCATCTCAGGTAAGGAGGAGGATTTCCTCCTCGTTGTTGTCTGAGAATCGGAAAAAAACTAAAAACTAAATTAAAAATATAAATAGATTTTATTTTATATAAAGGGCATTTATTTTGTGTTTTAATAAATTATTGATAATTGATACACATTAAATAAAAAAATTATTGTTTGTTGATTTTTTTTTAAAAAGGTGTTTTTATAAAATAAATATTTAATTAGAATATAGGTGAAAAATATCATTTTGAACAATAAAAAGAGGTCAATTTATTTTTTAGATAGAAATGAAATATAAAAACGAAAAAGAGGATAAAATTGAACTTCTTTTTGGATAATAGTATAAAAATAAAATAGGCATAAGGTGGGGAATTTTTAAATAATTAATCCTTATAATAATCTCTGGTTGGAAAAAAAATCCTGGTTAATAGTAAGAAAGAAGTGAGAAATGTTAATTAATTTTCCCACCCAAAATAACAATAAAATCAACAGCTGAAATATAAAACCCTTAAATAAATATTTTCCCTCTATTCTTCAACAAAATCAAAAACCAAAACCACCCCATCTCTCCCTTCGCTTCTCTAGATCACCACCACCTTGTTTTTTTTCACCATAACCGCCACTCTTTACTTTTTCACACACTCATTTTCAATTTTTTTCAATTACATTTGCTCAATTGCAAATACCCAATATTTAGTTTATTTATTTTCCGGGATTTTAATGGTGACTGGTGGCGGGTCCCAGCAGGAAGATGGTGCTAGGAGCACGGCGGCGGCCGTGTCTAGAGGAGGCGGAGGCACCACCAGGTCATGGGGGAATAATAATAACAATAACAATACAACAACAACTGCGTCCGGTGGCGGTCAATCGATGTCAACGAGTGGCAGCGTTGGGTCACCTTCTAGCAGGAGTGAACAAGCCATGGCTACACCTGCTGCTAGTGACACCACTTTTCTTAGGTTAAACCATCTCGATATTCACGCTGATGACGCCGCCACTGCTCAGGATGCTGTTGGGTTAGTCTAATTCTTTAACTAATGCTCAATTTTGATTCTGGGTTTTTGTTTAATTGAGTGTTAAAATGTGTAGTTAATTGAGTTAACTGTTAATTGTGTGAATTGTTATGTTTAGCTGCTGATTATGAATTGTGGTTTGATTTGTTAATAATTGTGAGTTCAGCTAATGTTCGCATTGTATGTCGCCCAATCGGGTGTAGCTCAATTGAAACTAATGTCGATGACTGTGAGTTCGCGGTTCCTGTTATAGTTGTAGCCAAAGATTTACTTGAAATGATGTAGTGTGTTAATTGAACATGAAGGGTGTAATATAGAGTGATTTTCTTTAGAGTGATTTTCTTTATTTCTATGTCTTGATTAAACTGGTCACTTTCTTCGTAAAATAGTGGCAAGAAGAAAAAGAGAGGTCAACGGGCAACTGGAGCTGATAAGAGTAATAGAGGACTCCGCCAATTTAGTATGAAAGGTAATTGGCGTTCCCTCCCTATTATTCACTATCAGAAGAAAATCTTGTGGCGGTTGTAGCTGTTACATGGTTTGCTTCACTAAGATGGGCAGTGTGATGTAGACAAAACTTAGTTTATGATTTAACTAAGTATATTATGTTGTGTTCAGTGTGTGAAAAAGTGGAAAGTAAAGGAACGACGACTTACAATGAGGTCAGTTGGTTTCTGAATTCATTGTTTCATTACTTTTTTCGTGATTGGATGTGAGTATCTTTGTGAAAAAAGTTATTCCTACATGCAGACAACATAATTATTTTAAGTTTAACCCTAGTTTTTTCATTGAATTAGTGTCCCTGTAATATGTCAACTGCCGCACATCTCATGGTTTACTGTCGTTCCTATTCCATTACCATATACAGTTATTATACATTATAACATTTACTCTACGATATACAAGGCCAAAAGTATCAGTGTGTAAATGCCTTATAACTAAAAGTATCCTGTAGGACGTTGTACTAACATCACTGAAGCCTAGTCATTTAAAACTACATTCACAAGTTAATATCACCTAGTGATTATATCAAGTAGATAAATTTTGAAGCTTATTCATCCATTATCGTCATTGTGTTTGAAGGTACTTTTGGTATTTGTCCAAAATGTTAAGGTTCTTTTACCAGACATCCTGTTTTAGCTGTGATACATAGCCATTCTTTGCAGGCTTGGCATTTGAGCTTGTGGCCCTGGGTGTTTTAGAAATTAAATTCCATGAAAATAGTGTAGGGTTTTAGTTTGTTGCTCTCAGACTTTGGGGACACATGTTTTTAGAATTTCATCTATTAGATTATAAAATTTAATGATATTTAAGACCAAGAGCTAATGTTGTTTAGGGTAATGCTGCTGTCAACAACTCCGTCCCAATCCAACTGTGAAGACTGAAGGAGGTTTAGGCTGGGAAACCAACTGTGCTTGTTATACACCAGACCTCTAGTCACTTAGATTTTTCTTTTGCATAGCTTTTACGTCACACATATTAATCTTCCTGTTTCTGTCATTTTGGAGTAATTGTACCATGTTGATCTCAATGTGTTGGTGTTGTTTTATGTTTTTATTGTGCATCCTTTTGGCTGGTTTTTATTTTATCTAATGTAAATTGCTTTGCTTAAAATGCTGTATCTAAGAATCAGCACTATACATGTAAACTGTCTGATTGATGTGCCTCCCCCATTTTCTTAATCCCACCCTCAACTATTTTATTAGTAGTGTATTGCTGTATCTGAGAGTTTGAAGCATTTTTTAGGTGGCAGATGAACTAGTTGCAGAGTTTGCTGACCCTGGCAATGGCAATGGCGTTTCATCTCCGGATCAGGTATCGGTCTTTAACTGAATTGAAATAATATATTTGGTCCATTCTCCTGCTTTTATTCCTTGATCTTTGAGGAAAATGTCAAATTAATTGATGCATGCCTGCTTTGCCTTTTTTCAAGCAGCACCAGTTTGATGAGAAAAACATACGGCGGAGGGTTTATGATGCCCTGAATGTACTTATGGCATTAGATATCATATCTAAAGATAAGAAGGAAATACAGTGGAAAGGTCTTCCACGAACGAGCTTGAGTGATATTGAAGAATTAAAGGTACTTAATGCATCTTATCTTGTATGTCAATAGAAGTCCTTTTATGAGTTTGGTGGATCTGATTCTGAGGTGCTTAAAAACTCCATTAACATAATACAGGGTGAGCGTCTTGGATTGAGAAATAGAATTGAGAAAAAAGCTGCCTATTTGCATGAATTGGAAGAACAAGTAAGAATAGCATTAGAAGTTTTCTTATGGTTTGAACGTGAAGTTGGTTTTTCATGTGCTTGGTCTGGACTCTTGTTTAAATTTATCGGTTGTTTAGACTCTGTTCACCAACTTTCTGTCTCTTTTTGAAGTACGTAGGTCTTCAGAACCTGATACAAAGAAATGAGCTATTATACAACTCAGGGAATGCTCCCAGTGGGGGTGTGTCCTTACCTTTTATTCTGGTGCAGGTAAAATTTTGTTTCAGCTTTTCCGGTGTATCAATTTCTGTTAATATAATGGTAGTTAAAGCTTTCAGCTTGCATTCAAAAGCTTGCTAGTTGTCGAATTGAGAGTCGCCACTTCTATAGAAGTACAGAATGATAGATCTATCTCCAAGCGGCTACATTTTACATCCTATTTTTGTTACGGTCAAAGTAGGATTATGTTGTCTTTTAATATCATTGTGGTGCTAATGTAACCCAAGCTAAAAAAGGTGGGAGGCATTATTAATGTAGCTTAGTTTTACTGGATGTTTTTAGGGTGAGGGAAAGTTTTCAAGTATTTTGTTCGATGCAAATGGTAAAAATGAGACCTCGTATTTTATAGTTGTTCACTAACTCTTCAGCAGAAGAGTTTACATGCGCTGTTGCCTTGAAATACTCAAAGACATGTTCAGGATCATATAATTTTAAAAGCTCCTTCCTGAAACACTGACTAATAGAGGATTTTGTGGATTGGGTAGGCTGAGGGTTTAACAGCCAAGATTTAGACATTTGGTAATCTAAGGAGATTACTCTGACTGACCAATGCAGCTTTTACATCGAGTAGGAGAGATTGGAGGAAACTTATGAATTATGTCCCAAAATAACGTCTATTTGTAGGAGGTGAGTGTACAAAGTACATTTGGGGAGCTAGCTGCGAAGTTTTTGCAATAGAACTTTATAGAGTTAGAGACTTAGGCTTTGGACCCTTGTTTCATGGTATTTAACCTTGTCTGTTTCTTTGTTTGAACCATATGCATTTTCCTTATTCTAAATTCAGGTATATTATAGAAATATCTGTGAACTTGCAAGTAATTCTAGTCCATTACTTCTAGACATATGTGGTTTGGGACTGGAAGTTGTTTAGAAGATGTCTGCTGTGTCATCTGGAGATGAAATTAAATAAACTAAAGATGTTATGCTTGGAAAGTTTCTGTTTGCCATCTTAATTATAATTCTGAATTGTAGTTATCCGAGTTGATTTCTTCTGATGATCTATTTTTCCCTTTACCTTTTGGAAACTGTAGACACGTCCGCATGCAACTGTTGAAGTGGAAATATCAGAAGATATGCAGATGGTTCATTTCGATTTTAATAGGTAAAGACTACTGTAAGCTTGTACTCACTAATATGCAGATAATGTTTTAGTGTGTGTCATGTAATTTACTAATTATCGGGTCACTCATAATAATATAATCAGCTTATATAATCTAGCGGTATGCATCAAATTGCCTAGAGGCTAGAAAATAGTCTCAGAATCGTATTTTTTGAAATGTTCAGTGTGCTTATCATCATCGACTGTTAACTAGCTTTTCCATTTCTAGCACCCCTTTCGAGCTGCACGATGATAATTATGTTCTCAAGGCAATGAAATTTTGTGAGGGACCACCGGATAGTAACAATGCAGCACCCAATCTAATTACTGATGGAGGTGAAAGCTCTAGCATGCCCCTTGTATACCAACAACAAATTCTTTCTCCAGGAACCAACACACCTAGTAGACCGCCCACCTCACCACCTATTCCGGGTATAATAAAAGCGCGTGTGAAGCACGAACACTGATAAAAACGTCAAAGCTTGATCATCTTACCTTGGGCAACGATCTCAGCTGTGTCTGTAAATTATGTAAAGTAGATTGCAGGAGGTAGGAATGTCCCTATACTTGGTCACCTGTTGATTTTACCGTCACCTGAAGGAATTGAGGTAACAAGAAGATCAGTCCCTTTTTGCTTAGCGACTTATTTTGAATATTTTAATTCTGCCGGGTTCTCAGGTTTAGATCCGCAATTAGCTTTTGTAATTGTTTAATTTTTTTTTCATTTTGCCTTATTGTAGCTAGAAAATGTAGTATGTTAATTAGTTCATATTAGGCTACAGGGGGACTGTCCAGCTGCACACAGAATCATAGAATTAAGTGGATATTTGATGTTCCTTGAATTGCAAGTTACATTTATACCATTGCTGTTCACTGTCAAAATTAGTTGTAGTTTCACCTAAATTGGAGATCAATCATTGATTCTTCCCTAAAAATTAAAAATACACTCCAACCTCTTTGAATCGAAAAAAATTGTAAAAATCAAAATTTATTGAACTGATTAAATTGTAAAAATCGGCAGGCTCTTACTTTACTTGAGAATGTAATCTATTTACTAACTTGCAATCTATTTGAAAACCGTTTGATAATTAAATTTTTATGTGTCTAAATTTTATATATATTAGTTGAATTTTAAATTGGTATATGGCTCAAGTTTGAAGCTTTAGTGGTTGATAATAGGCATTAATAATGTTGCTAGAATTATTTTCCTTTCTTGTTCATTCCATCATCTGCTGGTTGTTCCCCTCCCATTATGGCGGTACTGTGTTGTCCTTAGCAGCATTTATTATGATTTTATTTGTATTATGTTAATGTTGGGTTCCTAGGAAATAATAAGTGAGAATCGGCAATTTTTTCCCAATTTAACTCATCATTGTTTAATTAAATATATTGTTGAATCAATATTTAAAAGTTTAATGATGCCAAAGCGTTTCGACTTTTTACAAATTTGTCTGAAGTTTTTTAAATTTATAAATATATCTCAATTCAAATTGATAATTTTATTATAGTGTTATCTAAATTATATCAATATTTCATTTCAATATACTCATTTGCATTTTTTTTATTTATTCTAAACTCCAAAATTGCTTCTTTTAGGTTTCAATCACCGAAAATAAATATTTTTAATTAATTTTTTTTTTCTGATTCAATAAATTAAGAGTTAAATTTTACAATTTTGAAAGATGGAGTTTGATAATTAAAGAGTTAATATAAAATTTCAACTAAAAATTATGACAACTAAATTAATCGAACAAAATGAGTATACTTGTAACAAAATTATCAAATTAAAGCCTTAAATAAATTTATAAAAAGTCAAAAAATTTGATATTTTTGGCACTACTAATTTTTTTTTTCTTCTAACGTGTCACATTTAAATGCATTTAATTGTTAGGATAGAACATATAAATTTGTTTAATATAATATAAATAGACTTATGAAAACCTATGGTTCAAACATTATTAGAAATTTACTTTAATTATGAAGTTTTTAACATGAAAGACTAATATTTTTTTATATTTAAATAAATTGAATGTATTTTATTTATTTAGAATTTATCTATATTAAATTTAAGGCAAAGTGAATTTATCCAAATACCACTTTAGTGTTTTTTTAAATATACAACGGTCTTTAAATTTGCCGGTTTAGTTCACTGGCTTTTCGATTTTCGCCAAACAGATAAAACTTAAAAATTGCGGTATTTTTTACAAATATATTGAAATTGTAGGCAGATAAATTTATTTTTCCTGAATTTAAACATAATGAATTTTGTGTGATTTAATTTATTGAAAATAGTGACTTGTCGTTTAAGAAAAGTGACATTAGCCTTTAGGGTGTAGTAAAGGGTGGAGAAAGAGATAAGACGATGAATGAATAAGGTGATAAGGTGCCGTTGAGAAGCAAAGGTGTGGTAATATGATTTGACCTTCTTATGGAATCCCATATGCACAGCCTCCCGCTTCACGTGGTAGTTGAATTTAAGTGGCGTATGGTTGTTTTGTTTGTTTCATAAGATCGCAGATCATCTTCTCATTATATAAGGGCTAGGGGCTAGGGCTAGCTCTGGTTATGTTCATTGTTCAACATATATATCTGTTTGTGCACAGCATTTATCTGCATTTGCACCTGCACATCAATCTCACCCAAATGGTGTAGTGTAGATAAGATGTGCAGTTGCTATCTGCAAGACAAATGCCACCTTGCATGTAATGATGTATTTTAATTCTAATTCTATTTCTTATGTTTATGGATGATTTGGCAGCCGAAGTTTATATAAGAATTTTTCTCATTCTTTCTTCTGCTTCTAAGAAACGTCTGAAAAGCTGCAGTATCCGTGAGATTGCCGAGAAGCCCTCAGTTTAAGAGGTTTGGTGTGGGTGACATGGCATCAGCATCTAGTCCTGAGTTTGAGTTGCAAGGTTGCTGATGATCAGTAGCAAGATGGTGATTCTTTTTCCATATGGGCCAAACTGAGAAATTCTTAGGTGAATCTAATTCGTCACGTGGAATTATAAATCATCTATTTATCGTATGACACGTGGCAACAATAAACGTATTAACCAATCAATATAAATCACATTAATTCATATTAAAATTAGTGCGATATTTATTGATTGTTTAATATATTTAATGTTGCCACGTGTCAACAATAAATGGATTATTTATAATCTTACGTCGCAAAGTAGCTAGATTTATATAAGTATTTTTTAGCCAAATAACATGCAAATTATTTATTTCACTAGTCGTAAGCCCCGCGCATTTGCGCGGAATCAAATTTATATATAATTTAGAGTATGATGAAATTTTAAAAATATAAATAATTTCAAAAAATTAAAGCGTTGTAATTTGTAAACTAATAAATAATAATATTAAAATGCATGCGAATAATTTTAGTAATTAATTTTAAAATTAAAATATATTTCAATAACATTTTAATTTTTAAATTATATCCAATTGGAAAGTTTTTAAATTTTATTTTTATATCCAAACCTTTTAATTTTTTTATCAATTGTGACCAAAACGTTTATATAATTTCTTTTAGAAGTTAGACAAATTTTGCATATTTGGTCTAATTGATAAAATATATATATATTTGAATTTGAAAATGAAACTCAAATTTTTTGTTACAATTGCAAAAAAAATGATTTTATATTAGACGTAATTGTAAAAATTAAAAAAATTGGTTGTAATCAATATAAGATGTAAATATTTAGATTTAAAAAATAATAGGCTTTAACAAAACTTAAATGAGCTGTTAAATAATAGGCTTTAACAAAATAATAGATATTAACGTCTTTTAAAGAATTTTCAAATTAAAATATCAACTGATATAAAAGCTTTGTACTTTTTTTTACTGATTCCATAGTCTATTTATTAGATTTGTAAGGTTAAACATACCGACTACTTTCACCAAATTCTTTAGTAAGATTATACATACTAAAATTTATCTTTACATTAATTAAAAATTGTCCCATTTGTAAGGTTATACATAAAAAAAAACCATATAATATTTCATTACAAATCATCTATATTAAATAAATCAAAAGATCGTCAAAAAAAAATATTTATTTTTTAAATGAAGAACATATATCAAATAAATAATACTTTGTTAAGGTTAAATATTTGTCAACAAACTTACCAGTTTATCAATGAGAAAAAAATGGCAAGCCTTCATGGGAACAAATTCATTGTTCGACAACATTTGAAGTTTTAAAATACTACAATTACTTCATAATAATGTAGTAATAAAAAATTAAAATTTTAATCAGTAATTTATATAAAATAAGAAAAAGAAATAGAAATTTTTCATTTGTGTATATTATATTAAAGAACTAAAAGTGGAAAGAGTTCACTTGAAAATTATATTTTTTTATTTATTAATAGACTCAATTTATATCAGTTGTTAGTTGGGTTGAAAAATACATGCCTGATTAAGAAATGTTTTATTTTCAACTAATTCAATTCTTTGTCTGATTTGAAAGATACAGATTGTAATGAAAAAAAAATTAAGCAAGAAGAATTTTCTGCCGAATTCGTTTACATACCACATTCCCAAATCCCAAGCATGTATTTGTAGCAAGAAGAAATCAATTTACTCAAAATTATAGTCCGTGTATAAGTAATTAATGCGTGTAATAAAATAATAATACCTCATACATTTTAAGCTTTAGAATGAATCAAATTCCCAAAGAGCAAGCTTCCTCTATCCCCTACAAATAAAAATATAATTGCGCATTAGAGCATATACTCATATGACAATTGTTGAACATACAAACAATTCATATGGCAATTGTTTTTTAAATAAAAAAATCACACATATATAATGCACAAACTCAAGTTGTATCATTGCAGAATAAACAAAAGTTCTCGTCGTGACTTTTATAGATAATTGATAAAACAGTTTGATTGCAAAACGTAGTAATCTTAAATTGAGGAGGATAAATTTATAGAAGTATTAGCCTTAAAGATAAATATTACATTAAAAATTATTAAAAGTAATAAAATAAAATTAAGTTGTTTAAAAAAGATGGGAACTAATATAATTGCTCTATTTGGTGAGAATGAATGAGAGGCCTCCGTTGGTTCTCTCAATTATCTATATCTATCTATATCTATATCTATACTATATATAAAAGCACGGATGGGGGGGGGGGGACATGCAAATTTACGGAATAATTCTTTTTAATATATATTAAATAACGGTTTTATAGTCATTAACAAATTAATTATAATAATTAATTACTAAAAAATTATTATAATTAGAGTTTTAGTTAAAATAAAATTGTATCATGATAGAGGAATATTAATTGAGTATAGAAAAATTAGCTAATCTTTTCCAAATTAATAGGAATATCAATCTTTTAGTTTGACTACACTAGCAACACAATTAATATTATCCAAATCTTTATTAGTTATGTGTAAATTTACAAAAAAAAATAATTTGATTTTTTTAATTTTATTTTAAATTAATAATACATGAATTGACGAGTCATGTTACGAGCCACGTGCGTAGCACGCAAAGCGAGACTAGTATAATATAGGCCGAAGGTACAAAAAACCCCCCTGAACTTTTCAGAAAAGTGCAAGACAGCCCTTTTACTTTTTCCTGGCTCAAATCGACCCCTCAACTTTTTTTTTTGAACAAAAAACCCCTTCCGTCCCCTTTTCTCCGTTAGCTTGCTGACCTGGCCGTTAAACCCGTTACCCACTCAGCTCACCATTTATTTTTTGCTGACAGGGCATTAATTCATCAAAATATTACCGTTTGGTAATAAATGAAGAAAAACCGTTTTCCCCTAACCCATATCAAATCCCTAACTTTTCTGATCTCTTCTCTGATCTCAGTTTCTTCTTCCAAAAAAAATATAGAATCTGCAGTGAGTAGTTGAGTCAATTTGTTTAGGATTTTACTCTCTTTTTACCCTAAAAGTGGATTCCATTCATTATCATTTTGTAAGAAGAAACAGTTGAAGAATCTTGGTGACCCTACATGAAAGGTATGTACTTTTGTCACTTTGCTACTGATTAATGCATAAAGTAATGGGTTGGTGGTAATGCTTAAAATAATGCTTCATTATTTCGAAAAATGGACAACTAATTTAAAAAAAAAAAATAATTCATGGGTATTTGGGATTATGTACTGCTGATTTAGGGTTTTTTATTGAGTCTTGTCATTCTAATTAGAGCTTTGTAAAAATGTTCTGAAATTCAGTTAGGGTCTGTACAAGTCTGTGTATTTGATTTAGGGTTTGTTATACTATTTATGAAATTGATTTAGGGCTTTTAGGAAGCTTTATGGCTGTTGTGATTTGTGATATTGTGGTTTTGCAAATGTCTTATTTTCATTGCTTGGTTTATGTTCAGGATGGAGAAAATAATAGATGTTTGCTTTCATTTTGGGGGAACTTGGAGTAGCACTCCTTTTTTAAGCTACGTCGACGATGTACAGGAATTCTTTCCCAACTTTGATGCTGACTACCTGTCTCTTGATCACATTAGGGAAAGGTATCATAAGCATTTTGGATTCCCTAATGTGAGCAAGATTTTCTTTTGCATCAATGGAAGGCCCCTGGCAACCCACATGTTCCTGGCACAAACGGATGCAGACATTCTGAGGATAGTGAACAAGAAGGGTGATAGAATTAGGCTTGATGTTTACTCAGACCATGATGTGGACAGCCCTGTTTTTCTTACAGGTGTGCCTACACTGCCCTGGCATGATTCTCAAGGAGACAGTGAGCATATTGAAGTTTTTGAGGGAGATAAAGGGCCAACAGTTGATGTGGTAGTTGAAGGCCCAGGAGTTGATGTGGTAGATGAAGGCCCAGGAGTTGATGTGGTAGATCAAGGCCCAGGAGTTGATGAGGTACATAACAGCCCAAGAGTTGATGAGGCAATTATGGAGGCTGAAGATGGGCCAATGGAGGAGCCTGGTTTGCAGGGTGAGGCCCATTCTGAGAGTATTGAGGTTGAGGTTGAGGTTGAGGCTGACAGTATTGAGGTTGAGGCTGAGAATATTGAGGTTGAGGCTAATGTGGGGAATGATGCTGAGGGAGGATGTGAGTCTGAAAATGTAGAGGGGTCAGATATTGAGAGTTCAGATTCTGAGGGGGCAGATAATGAGGTTGAGGGTTCAGATAATCAGGTTGAGGGGTCAGATATTGATGTTGAGGGGTCAAATTCTAAATCTGATGAAGAGGGGTCAGATTCTGAATCTGTTGAAGAGGGGTCAGAGTCTGGTGGTTCAAAGGCAGAGGGTTCTAATGCTGCTTCTGGGTCCAAGGTAGAGAGTTCAGAGTCCAGTGGTTCTGAGGGGGATAAATCAGATGGAAATCAATCTACTTACTTTTCTGATTCTGATTTGGGTTCATATGAGGTAGGAGGCAGTGGTAGTGATGAAGGGACTGCAAAAAGAAGAAAAAGTGGCAAGAGGAAATACAGTCAGAAATCAACTTCTGATCTGGCTGTTGGCATGACATTCGCTGATGCAGTTGAGGTAAGGAAAGCCATAGCTGATGTGTCAGTGGCCAATGGAAAGCCAATTAAGTTTATTAAGAATGAACCCAATAGAGTTAGGGCAGGCTGTTTTCAAGAGAACTGTCCATTCTTGTTCTTTGCTGCTAGAGCCTCAAAGGATGAAAGAATGATGATTAGGACCCTAAATTTTACTCATAGATGTGGTAGGAAGTTTAAAAATAGGAGTGCAAGTGCTAGATTTGTGGCTGACAAGTTTGCAAAGAAATTAAAGCAAAACCCAGGCTTAAAAAGTAGAGAAATGAAGCAACAGTTGAAAGAAGATTTTAAGGTGAATGTGTCAATTTCCATATGCAAGAGGGCAAAGAAAAAAGTGTTGACGGAACTAAACTCCAATTACAAAGTTGAATTTGCAAGATTAGATGCTTATGCAGCTGAGATCAGAAGAACTAATCCTGGTAGTAGTGTTCAAGTTGAAGTCTGTCCAATTATGGAAAGAGAAGGCAGAAGAGTGTTTAGGAGGATGTTTATATGCTTTGAGGCTTGCAAGAGGGGATGGTTGAATGGCTGCAGACCCATCATAGGCATGGATGGCTGTTTTTTGAAAGGAGTGACCCAAGGTCAGCTACTATGTGTTGTTGGCAAGGATGGTAACAACCATATGTACCCAATTGCTTGGGCTATTGTGGATGTGGAGGACAAAGATAACTGGAGATGGTTCCTGGACTGTCTCATTTTTGCCCTGGACTTGAAGAATGGTGTTGGCCTGACAATAATCTCAGATATGCAGAAGGTCAGTGGTTCCCTTAAAGTTAATTTCCTTTTTGTGTTTTTTGTGTAATAACATAAGTTCAGGGGTTTTTTTAAACCAACTTAAAAAGTTCAGGGGTTTTTTTAAACCAACTAATAAAGTTCAGGGGTTTTTTTAAACCAACTTAAAAAGTTCAGGGGTTTTTTTAAAACCTAATAGAAACACAACTATTACCAATTTTAGCAACTTTAAACACAGTTTGATGAATTTATTGCAGGGGTTGGTGCCAGCTGCAAGTGAAGCACTTCCAGAGGCTGAGCACAGATTTTGTGCTAGACATGTATATGCCAATTGGAGTAAGGACTGGAGAGGTGGTGAATTGAAGGTGAAGTTTTGGTCCTGTGCTTGGAGCACTTATGAGGAAGAATTGATTGAAAACTTGAACAAGATGGCAGCTGACCATGGTGATCAAGCACCTCGTGACTTGCTCAAATACTTACCTAATAAGTGGTGTAAAGCTTACATCAGTGCCAGATGCAAATGTGACATGGTAGACAACAATGTATCAGAGACATTCAATTCTTGGGTGAATGAGTTTAGAGACAGACCAATTATCACACTCCTAGAAGAGATTAGAAAGAAGGTGATGACTAGGATAGCTGAGTACAAGAAGTTCACTTCCACATGGCAGGGGGACTTCTCCCCTGATTGCTTGGCTACCTTTGAGAGTAATTTCCTATTGAGCACAGACTGTGAGGTCATCTACAATGGGGATGATAGCTACGAGGTCAGTCATGGTGATGACCAACATACTGTGGTTGTGAAGCAAAAGGCTTGTACATGCAGGTTGTGGGATATTAGTGGGGTTCCATGTTCACACGCAATTGCAGCCATATACCATGCTGGTGGGAACCCATTGGAGTACATATGCAATTGCTTCAACAAGCGTATGTTTGAGAATGCATATCACTTTGCACTACAACCTGTTAGGGGAGTGAAGTTTTGGCACTGTGATCAATACCAGCCAATTGAACCCCCACCATTCAAGAAACCACCTGGCAGGCCAAAGAAGAATAGGGTCAGGGACAAAAGTGAGCCAAAGAAGAATACGGTTAGGGACAAAAGTGAGCCACAGAGGCCAACAACCTCTCAGAAGTTGGGGAGAGCAGGTGGTCGTGTTACATGTGGTCTATGTAAAGGGGTAGGCCACAACAAAAAAACCTGCAAAAACAAAAATGATAGTCCTTCTACTATGGAGAATGAGGGACCAGCAGCAGTAAGGGGGGGACCAGCAGTGGTGAGAGAGGAACCAGCAGTTGTGAGAGAGGGACCAACAATGGTAAGAGAGGGACCAGCAGTTGTGAGAGAGGGACCAGCACAACCTACTCATGTCAATGTTGGTACTGGAGGACCACCATTAACTCAAGAATCAACGGTATGTCATGTCATTTGCCTTTCTATTTTTTTGGTCAAGTGTTCCAAATTTAACCTAATGTTTTTTGCCTTTTGTAGAGCTTTCCAAAAACTTTCCAGGGAAATGCAAGGCAAAAACTGAAAGTGAGAAAAGCACTTGCTAGAGACTATGCAAAGAATATGGGCAAAGAACAGCTCAACAGTGGTGTTGGGGTGACTTATGATCCCCCAACTGGCAAGACTTCTTTTTTGGTAAGAATTCTTCCACTAGCTATGAGGGTTTTTTTTAAATCTAATAATAAAGTTCAGGGGTTTTTTTAAACCTAATAATAAAGGTAAGGGGTTTTTTTAAACCTAATAATAAAGTTCAGGGGTTTTTTTAAACCTAATAATAAAGTTCAGGGGTTTTTTTAAACATAATTTCCCTTTATTTTGCAGGGCTCAACCACTGCCTCCCAAGTTGTTGATCCTGGAAATGTGGCAGCTGCCCAACAACACACGGATGCGTGGTCCTTCAGGTATGCACTAAGGCAGAGGAACCCACTATTGGCTCCAACAAAAAGGACAAGTACAGAAGGGTTGAGGAAAATCAATTTTACTCCAGATGGTCAAGGTCCAGTGAATTTGCCTTTCAAAGATGTGACATACAAGGGAAATCCTGCTGTAACCTTAACCCAATTGCAGAGCCAAGCCAAAAAAAGGAAGACATCTACAAGGAATGAAGAAAGCAGTGAGCAGTTGCCACAATCCCAACCTATTATGACCAGAAGGAAGCAACAAGTTCAAGCAGAAAACACTGCATAGGGGCTGCCATTTTTTGTGAAATATTTTGGATACTGCATTTTGTAAAGGGCTAATCCTTAAGAAACAATCTTCATATAGTACAGGGTATACTATTTTTGTGCAGTATTTTTGTAAAGGGCTAAAAACTGTTCCTTTAGATAGCATTATGATATGATTACAAAAACAGCTATATGCTTATCAGGTTTAGTTATTTTGTAAAGGGCTAAAACTGCTCCTTTTGTTAAGGTTTTCCAGATTCTATAATATGGTATATCACTTAATGTTACTTGGTTTTACATGTTTTATTTGTTTATGTTCCTTAACTGTTTTATAGTACATTGCATATCAAAGATTACAATCACAATGACATATGTATTAACTAACCAAAGAAAAAAACACACAAATTACAATAACATTTGGAATATCAAATGGTATATTTCATCAAACCAAGACAATTACAATCAGAAATGAAATTACAATCCATGATAGCACAAAACCAAGCTTGTACATTTGTTTCTTTCGATTACAAATTTCAAGTTCTTCTTCTACCATCTTTTTCTCCTTCATTATTCCCCTTAAGTCATCAATAGTGCATTTCACACTTGATCCAAATTCCATTTCCATAAGCTTTATATTATCCCTTTTTAGCCTCATTATCTCATTGTGCAATTCATTCAATAAGAGCTTAACTCTTTCCTCTGTCTCTTGATCAATCCATCTAAAGAAACCACAGCCTCGACCAGCCTGAAATTGTTTCCAAATAAACACAATCAATAGGGTGCAGACATTAAGGCAAAGGTTATGAAGTTAGACAAACAAATGGACTGAATTTTACAAAAGCAGAAAGAAAAAATTACATGGTAATTAGGGCAACCATAAAACCTTCTTCCTGGACTAGTCTCTCTCCATGACATGTAAATTTTGGCTATTTCCCAGCAGTTGCACATGGGAGTATGAGGTCGCTGTTCACGAAATCCTGAAGTTCCTTCGTGTCTGCTATGTACGGTTGCTGTGGAATTGAAGCTTGCCATTCCTAAGTTACCCAATAAAAACCTAATCAGAGCTACCAAATAAAAGAAGAAGACGAAAAAGAGAGAAATTATGGATATTCAAAGATGAATTTAGGGTTTTCTGTTGTGAGAAAGGGAAAAGATTGGGTTTTTCTTCATTTATTACCAAACGGTAATATTTTGATGACAGGGCAATGTAATTAATGCCCTGTCAGCAAAAAATAAATGGTGAGCTGAGTGGGTAACGGGTTTAACGGCCAGGTCAGCAAGCTAACGGAGAAAAGGGGACGGAAGGGGTTTTTTGTTCAAAAAAAAAGTTGAGGGGTCGATTTGAGCCAGGAAAAAGTAAAAGGGCTGTCTTGCACTTTTCTGAAAAGTTCAGGGGTTTTTTTGTACCTTCGGCCTATAATATATAGATGTATAATCTTTTTCCTAAATTTTAGACGGGAGCTCTAAATTAGAGCCTACTACAAGTGGTTTCACAACCGGTGATGATAATATTTCCTGCAAACAGAGTTTTGGTTTCATGATACTTGCACGCTAGGTAGCACTGGACTCAGGAAAAAGGGATCGTTTGGATACGAACACAGCAAAATGGTGTTAATTTAAAGTTTTCTATGTAAAAATAAAATTTTGTGTCGAAATATCAAAGTGTTGGATACCCGAAATGATACATTGATTGAATGAAATTACTATGCTAGCATGATATTTGCACTCATTAAATATGCCTATTATGCACATGCATTTTATTTTTCTTCGAATTCTCACTTGTATAGATAGATAAATAGAAATTATTGATCATCAATTAATACTATATCTAAAAGTATGAATGAGAAAAATACATTTATATAATGTTATTTTTATTTAATAAAATATAATTTTTAACTAAAAGTTATTAAAATAATTATTAAAGTTAAAATACCAACTAAAATAAACTATTTATAATATTTTGTCCAAATAATTTTTATAGAGTATTAATTAAAATAAAATATTTTAATGTTTATTTTTCTAAATTTTTTAAGTAAGATAAACTACTATAATAAATTATAATTTTATTATTATTCGATATTTTCTATTTATATTATATACAATTATATTTTATAAATTTTAAGTATTAATAAAAATTTAAACTAAAATAATCATCTAAAATACTAAATAAGATAAATTATTTATAATCAATAAGTTTTTAATAGTGAATGAGTATATAAAAGCAGAAATTATTATAATAAAAGAAAATAATATATACTACTTATTGTTAAATTGTTCTTTATTTTTATAACAAAAAAATTATTAGAGACGAGTTATATTACGAGGTAGAGGGACTAAATGTGTTTAGAATTAAAAGTGTAGGAACTAAAAGTTGGTTATGGAACAACCCTTTTCCCTCCTTTTTTTTCTATCTCAACTGCATAAGAAATTTAGGGTTTACAATTTCGAAAACCTTAATATCAGATGCATAAGTTCAAATAATATTAACAAGAACAGATTGGAGACAAATGTGGAAGCAGGAAAGTAAAGAAGAACATATACTCTCACTAAATAGCGAGTAATTGCTTTGACTCTTCTTAGGCTTTCTTTGGAGTTTAATTTTTTCAAAAACATTCATTGTTTACTTGTAAATTTTGATCTATTTGAGTTTGTTTTTTTGTTTTTGGGTTATTTTCAGTCAATATTTTGCGAATGGGACTGTGAGGGATGATCAATTCAAGTCCAAACAACACAAGAAACGGTCAGCTTTTTTTTTTTTGTCTAGTTACTAGCTGTGCTTTTGAGATTCTAATTTTATTTTCTTTTTGATAGGATTTCTTTTAGATATTTGTATTTAGCGTGTTTTTATCCGTAAAGTTAAAGATGAAGTCTATTACATTGTAGGTGGGCGTGACGGTTAGGTCACCGTCTAGCACACTTCTTAGATTAAACCATCTGGATATTCATGCTGATGACCGCGCCGCTGCTTAATTGCGTTTCGGGTCTGTGTAGTTTTGTAACTAATGTCCAATTTTGATTCAGGATTTTTGTGATTTTGAGTGTATAAATGTGTAATTAGTTGAGTTAATCATTAAATGTGTGAATTGCTATGCTTAGTTGCCAATTATAGATTGTAATTAGATTTATTAATAATTATTCAGGAAATGTTCGCATTGTTTGTTCTTTCGTAAATATCACCCGTGTCACCAACAAGAGTGTAGCTCAATTGTAACTGAAGTCGATGGCTGCGAGTTTTTGAGTTCCACTTCCTTTTCTAGTTATAGCTAAAGAAATATTATCGATGCTTCCAGTCTTCAAAATAAAGGCCACTCACTGATACCTTAGTAGCTTTATTTCAGAGATGAAGTATGAAGTTCTTGAAATGATGTGGTAACTGATTTTGAAGGGTGTACTATAGAGCGATTTCTTTATTTATATGTTTTAACTGATCAGATCACCTTCTTCATAATATAGTGGCAAGAAGAAAAACGGAGGTCAACAGGCAACTGGAGCTGATAATAGTGGTCGAGGACTCCGTCAATTTAGCATGAAAGGTAATTTGCCTTCCTCTCCATCTTTCATTATCAGAACAAAATCATGCGGAAATTGTAGTTCTTACATGATTTGTTTCACTAGCAATGTGTTTTAGAAATAACTTATTTCATGATTTAACTAACTGTATCATGCTGTGTTCAGTGTTTGAGAAAGTGGAAAGTAAAGGAACAACCACTTACAATGAGGTCAGTTGGTGTCTGAATTCAATCATTCATTACTCTTTTCATATTGAATGCTGAGTTTCTTCGTGCAAATTATTACTCCTATACACAGACGGCATAATTATCTGAAGTTGCTCCCTAGTTTTTCATTGAATATTGTTACTGTAATATGAGCTGAGATACCACACATCTCGTGGACTACTGTTGTTCCTATTCCATTATCATATACATTAGTTATACATTTATTTTAGGATATACAAGGCTAAAAGGGTCAAAGTGTCAATTCCTTGAATTAAAAGAATTGTCCTGTAATTAAAATGACAGGAACAAAGCCTTGTCATTTTAATTTCATTCACATATATTGGATAGATAACTTTGAAGCTTATTCATTCATCATCCTTAATGTGTTTGAAGGTACTTTTGGTATTTGTCCAAAATGTTATGATTCTTGCACCATGCAGCCTGTCTAGCTGTAAAACATAGTCATTCCTGTTAGGCTGGGCGGTTGAGCCTGTGGGTTTCTATTATTTAAAGGGAATCCCTGGACTCTTATTTTATATGGTTTTAATTTGCTGCTCTCAGAGTTTGGAACACATTTTTTTAGAATTTCACCTATTAGCTTATAAAATTAGGAGGTGATGTTTAATATAATGCCATGGGATGGAGAGGTTGTATGTATATCAAGTATTTCATAGTTTGTTGCAGCTATAGAGGGCAATATAACCTGATGTGTAGGTCTTATTATGAAGATTACTACGACTTGTTTTTGGCAGTGCATGATAAATCTAACTCCTTTGCTAATCCAATTGTGAATGTTGAAAGGAGGCTTAGGCAGGGCGATCAGATGTGCTTTCACATGTAGATGTAGCAGACCTCTAGTAACTTTCTTTTGCATAGATAAAGTGAAAACTACATGTGAACCATACGACCCATGTGCCTCCCCCGTTCCTTAATCCCATCCTTAACTGTTTCGCAAAGTGTATGGCTGTATGTATCTGAGAGTTCGAAGCGTTTTTAGGTGGCAGATGAACTGGTAGCAGAGTTTGCTGACCCTGGCAACGGCATTTCATCTTCGGATCAGGTATCTATTTTTCAACTGAATTGAAACAATATATTTGGTAGAATTCTTGCTTTCGTTCTTGATCATTGAGGAAACCGAGAAATTAACTGATACTTGCCTTTCCTTTTTGATAAAGCAGCAACAGTTTGATGAGAAAAGCATACGGCGAAGGGTATATGATGCTGTGAATGTATTTACGGCATTAAATATCATATCTAAGAGTAAGAAGGAAATACAATGGGAAGGCTTTCCACAAACAAGTTTGAGTGACATAGAAGAATTAAAGGTACCTCATGCAGCTTGCACATGCTGTCTTGTATATCAATAGACGCCCTCTTATGACTTTGATGAATCCGAGAAGCTTAAAAATCCATTAACGTAATACAGGGTGAGTGTCTTGGATTGGGGAATAGAATTGAGAGAAAAGCTGCCTATTTGCAAGAACTAGAGGAACAAGTAAGAATAGCATTTGAAGTTCTCTTATTGTTTGAATGTGAAATCTGTTGCTCCATGTGCTTGGCCTGGACTGTCTTGTATTAAAAATATTGGTTCTTCAGAGTCTATTCACTGACTTGTTATCTCTTTTTAAAGCACGTAGGTCTTCAGAACCTAATACAAAGAAATGAGCTACTTTACAACTCAGAGATTGCTCCTAGTGGGGGAGTGTCCTTACCTTTTATTCTGGTGCAGGTAAAATTTATTTGCAGTTTTCCAGTGTATCAATTTCTGTTTATAGAACAGCGGCTATATCTTTCAGCTTGCACTTAAAGGATTGTTGGTTGTCAAATTGAGAATTGCCACTTCTGTAGAAGTGCTGTTAATAGAACAGCGGCTAAATTATTCATCCTTGTTTTTGTTAAGGTCATGATAGGTTTGTGTTATCTTTTAGTGTCATTATGGTGCTCTTTTTATATCATTAAAGAAAAAAGGTTTCGGCATAAGTTCTTTAGATTAGTTCTGGATGTTTGAGTGTGAGGGATAGTTTTCATGTATTTTGTCAGGTGAAAATGGTAAATATGAGACATTGTACTTAATTTTTTTTAAGTCTCTTTGCCCTCATATTAATATTTAGGAACTCTAGTTGTTGGAAATGATTTCTTCTGATGATCAATGTTTCCCTTTTACCCTTTGGAAACTGTAGCTACGCCCTCATGCAACTGTTGAAGTGGAAATATCAGAAGATATGCAGATGGTTCATTTCGATTTTGATAGGTAAGATTCTATTGTAAGCTTGTAGTCACTGATATGCGGATAATTCTTTTGCACGTGTCATGTGATTATTAACTACACTACCGGTTGACTCATCATAATCTAGCAGGATATATGTTTGTGCTTTCTAAAATATTAAATTGCTGTAAATGGGGTTTTGAATGGAGGTTCTATGGTAGAAAACTTTAAGAACCATGTTTTTTGAACTTTCGAGTGTAGTTATTATTATCATCGTCAACTATTAATTGGCTTCTCCATTGCTATTCCATTTCTAGCACCCCTTTTGAGCTGCACGATGATAATTATGTTCTCAAGGCAATGAAATCGCGTGAGAGACGAGAGAGTGACGGCGCAGCACCTAATATAACTACCGATGGAGGTGAAGCTTCTAGCATGCCCCATGAGTAGGCTGCCAATCTCACCACCTTATCAGCTGTATGTAAATTGTGCAAAGTAGCTTGTTGATTTACCCGCCTTCTGAAGGAATTTAGGTAACTAGGAGGTCAGTCCCTTATCGCTTAGCGACTTTTTTTTTTTTTTGATGAATATCGCTTAGCGACTTATGTCAAATATTTTAGTCCCGTCGGATTCTCAGGTTTAGATCCTCAATTAGCTTTTGTAAGTGTTTAATCATTAGTAGTGTGCCTTTTAATTATAGTAAGAAAGTGTAGTAAGTCCACATTAGGCTTCAAGGGGACTGTGTAGCTGCACACAGAAGCATTGATTAAATCAACATCTGATTTCTTGATTTGCAAAGTTACATTTATGTCATTGCTGTTCACTATTAAGGTATAACGGCCATGATCATGATTATACTACTTGGTTATTGTTTTTATTTTAAAATTGAAAATTAACTTATTATGAGCTTTTAAATTTGAAAAATGTATTTTTTCCTTTTTAACGATATGAATATGAAAGAAATTTGAATAAAGGGCTCAGTGAATTTATAAAACTATCATTAGAGATACTTCTCAAAGCTGAAAGAACTTCACAAAAGTTCCATATGTAATTACTAAATACCATTTTCATGCAAGAAATGAGAAATTTGCTCCGAAATCATGCCTATATATGAAATTTATTTCATTTTTAAATCTCTACATAACTCTCCAATTTTTTTTTATATATCAATTACTCTCTTCATTCCAATTGAAGAAAATAAGTTGCATGTAATCCAATATATTATATTAAGATATATTCCATATTCCACACTGTCCACAGTTTAGTAAAAATGTTAATTGAAGATGGTAAATAAACATATTTTAAATTAAGATGAATTTTCCAACTAAATTAGGACAAGGGAACACATAATTTACACTAGTTTTTCTTTCTACTGTTTGGTAAAAGATACCTGAATATATTAATACCTCAAAGTCTATCCAAACAACTAAAGAAATGGAAGCCTCAGACTATACACTCATCAAAAACAGAAGGCTAAGCTAGATTTTGCCAATTCTGAATTTACACTAGTTAATAAGTATGCTGCGGTAAATTCAGTTCACAAGTTCCTCAGGTGGATGAACTGAAATTATAAATTTGATCCAGCTATAGACATGTCCACAAAAAATAGAAACAAACTACTTCAAATAGATTAGTCAGACGCACAGTTACGAAGTGCAAGTTTTAGTTTGATAAGCGGAAGTTCACCCTAAAAGCTAATAAACTACATTAACCAAATATTTAAATTATATTAAACATACCAAAACCAAGATCCTCTTTAAAGAGTTTCCAACGTACATTAGCTAATGCTGCTTTCTCTTTGGCTCCGAGCCATTCGGCGTTGGACTGCTTGATTTTCCCTTCTAAGCCTCTCAATTCTTCAAGGTCTCTCAATGCTCCTTCATTGGCTTTCTGCAATTCAATTGCAACAGATTTCTTTCGGGAAAGACGCTCCTGCTTTTTTTTCAATAGCTGATGAATTTCAGCTTGTATATTTGCTTCTTCTTCAGAAAGCGTCGAGAATTTATCCTCCAAGGCAGTTATTTCCTTTTGTCTTTCATCCAATCTTGCATTAAGATCTATATTTTTCCCTGCAAGAGATATTCTGCGAGCTTCCACAGTTTCTGCTATGGTCGTAGAGTTCGGAATGCTCTCTCGAAATTCTGCCAAATGAGTAGCTAGATCTTCAAGAATTGTTTTCTCCTTTAAACTGTCAGCATGCTGAACGAGTGCAAGGATAATCCCCTCGATGTTGTCAAAGGCATTAGCTTGTTGAATAGCCTCTAATGACATATTGAAGAACCTGAGCAGTGCTTCCTTTTGTTGACTTACAAAGTCAGGCCTAGTTGCTTCACCTGAAACAGGACTTTCACTACTAGGAAAGGATTTTTGAATCCTTCTCCAACTTGAAATTTCAGTCAGAAGTTTCTTGGAAATTTTCCGCACATCTGGGGAGGATAATACAGGCTCAGAGGGAGGAACCTGTCATCAATAGATTAATTGAACAAATGAGCCAAGAGTTGCACAGAATCTTGATTATCCCGGATTCTCTGTTTAAGGTCTATAGGCTACCTGGTATATTCCATTTCATCTAAAATCAATGTGCAATTAGTGGAGAGACCAAACATGTTTATAATGCAATGATACCATTTAACTCTACCCATGTTAAAATGAAGCGCATATGCCTAGAAAATGGGTAAGAAAAACACCTGAGGAAGATCCTTTTCGTCGACAATAGCAGGAGGAGGAAGTGGTTCCTTCACAATTTCTGGATCGTTAGTGGGAGCTCCTGTTTGAACTGCTGCTTCAGTCTGACTCAGCGGTTTAGCAGTTAAAGGCGTTACTAAGGCAGTTGAAATTTTGGGAGGAGGGGGCACAGTAATCATTTCAACTTTTCGGGGTATAATAACCGACCGAGAAGCTCTACTAGATGGTTCAGCCATTGTGTTAGCTTCATATACTTCCTCATTGGGTAGATTTTCCTCCTTTATAACACACCTCTGATATTTTTCAATATGACAACTCATAGGATCTTGATCTAGTGGTATTTCAGATGCTCGCTTGAGCAGTTTCGATGCTTCTTTACTAATTGCAGGTTCAATTGCGGAGTAATGCACAACACTATGGGCTTGAACCTCAGCTTCAACGGTAAGTGTATCATTTACTAGATACCCGGCAGCAGGATTACATGTTTTGCAAAGAGGAATGAAAGATGCGAAACCCTAAAAGCTTGTTTTTTCATTGAACACATGTTTTACATCTGTAAAATGCAATTAGTACTATTATTATGCTTACTAGAAAATGATCTTAAACTTATTACTATCATAGAGTTTACAATGCAAAAAAAAATATAGACTATATAGTTCTTGTATTAGTTATGAGGTATCCGAGTTCCAAGTCGGGAGCAAATTGGAAAAAAAAGTAAAGTACAGAGCTTTTAGTTATGCTATATCGTGTACCTTTTATAACCGTCAACCTGTTATTGAATTGATTAATTACCGACAGGCTAAAATCAGCATCTCTGCTCCAACCATGAGGCAAATTCATCGGGTCAGCAATGGCCAGGTAAATTGACAAGTTATCAAACACATTGTTTCCTTTCGGGAAAATAAGAACACGCCTGCGAATATATACAACGACATGAAGATAAAGAGTTGTGCAAAACAAGTACATAAGATAAGATCAAAACTAAAATGAGATCAACCATGGTTCATACCATTTACATCTTCCAGCAATGAAAATGTCTGAATGTAGTTTCCTTTTAGTCAATTGGGAAAAGTTGTCAATTTTCCATGTGAATTTAGTTGAGGCAGGAACCTCCATTTTCTCAGAGCTTTTGCATCATACACAAACAAATTGACACAAAGTGTTAAAAATTAGAGTGTCAAATCAAGTACCACACTCAAACCCTCTTGAAAAAACTTTAAAAAGATTGAATTTTTGAACAATTCCAAATAATTTTAACTTTCCATACTAAATAATTTAGGTTTTTCTTTCGTATAACACTTAATAAAGAAACTAATGAGATTAAATGAACTGAAAACAAACATTTAAATACACACCTGAAATGATAAACCCTAGAGTTCAACGGTTGAAGAAACTATTTTCTTACTTTACTTTCTTGTTGAGGTTGAATACATTACTACTATGTTTTTCCTCTGATCTTTTCTTGGTTGCATGGTATACTGTTTGAACTTAGGGCTTCTGGTCTGAACATATATGACTTACGTATATGAATATTTTAAAATAAAGAAATTCGAAACGTTAGATTTTGCATTTCTGGTGTCATTTTTTAATTTTATTTTGAAACAATTACACTATAGGTGCCTCAACTTTTTTGAGTTTACTATTTCAGTTTTATTTGTTTATTAATGTTTTGAAAATATGTTAACAAATTTTTTTAGCCACTTAATTATTTGTATGTTAAAAGGTAAAAATAAGTGATATTATTTATAATTTTATTATCATATTAATTAGGGTTGAAATTCATGTCACCGTGTCATAAACTTTTATGTACCCATATAAATTGAGATTTATTTAGCCGATCTGAATCTAGCACGTTTAACTAATCGAGTTAAAATTTTAAACATGAACACAGTATGTTTATTTAAGAAATTAACACATGTCGACCAGTCCAACTAGTTTACTGAAAATTGACCATTTTTAAAGAATTTTTTTTGAAATTTTGTCAAATAAATAAAGGTCAATTTATGCTTCAGGTTACAATTGAAACGAAAAAAAAATGCAAAATGGGGTAAAATTGACAAATTTTCAACGTCGTAGAATTGAAAAGGGGATGAAAGGTCGGCGGTTTTTAAGGCATTAAGTCTTATATTTATATCACTTGAATTTATAGGTTATATACTTCTATTTAGTAAAATATAAATTGATAAGTTATACGCGAAGCACGTAAAGCGACAATAACATTAATAGAAAAAATGATAACATGTCCAAATAGAGATATTATTACATAAATTTTGTTCACGTAATCCATAAGCAGTGCAAGTTAAGTTATATACAATAATTATTAAATATTTAAAATTATATACAATACATTAGTAAAAGGAAAATAATTTTAATCAAATTATATCATTATCATTATTTTAGTGATGTAATATAATAATTTTATTAGCTTTTATCTATGGATGATGTGATAAATAGTGTCTATAAATATTTACCAATATGAAATCAAAATGAGAAATTATGTGAACAAATTTAAGATCAACTTTTAGCCTTTTAAATATTAAAAATATCTAAAAACACTTAAATATTTACTTTTAAGAGTAAAAATACTAATTTCAAAAGTAAAATTCAAACACTAATATAGTGATACACGTTTAGGTGGGCGAACAAAATTTCTAAAGTTGCTCCTAATGGTAGAGGAAAAGTAAATTAGCATGATAATGTTTTTGCATAACTTCACATTGAAAGCTAATAAACTATTCCAATACATGATTCAATTAACTTTACAAAATATTAAGCTTCCCAAGACCAAGATCGTCATCGTAGAGTTTCCAACCCACATTAGCATAAGCTACTTTTTGGCTCAGAGCCACTGAATGCTTGATTTACCCGTCTAAGCCTCTCCATTCTTCATGGTCTCTGCAAGATCCTCTTTGTAGTGTTTCCAACGCACGTTAGCTAATGCCAGTTTCTCTTTGGCTCCGAGCCGTTCGGCATTGGACTGCTTAATTTCCTCTTCTAAGCCTCTCCATTCTTCAAGGTCTCTCGATGCTCCTTCATTGGCTTTCTGCAGTTCAATTGCAGCAGATTGCTTCTGGGAAAGAAGCTCCTCCTTTTGTGTTGTTAAGAGCTGAATTTCAGCGTGTAGTTTTGCTTCTTCTTCCGAAAGCCTCGAAAAATTTTCCTCCAAGGAAGTTAGTTCCTTTCGTCTTTGCTCCAGTCTTGCATTAAGATCTATAGTTTTCCCTGCAAGAGATGTTTTGCGAGCTTGCAGAGTTTCTACAATGGTTGTAGATCTCGGGATGCTCTCTCGAAATTCTGCCAAGCGAGATGCTAGATCTTCAAGAATTGTCTTCTCCTGTAAACTGTTAGCATGCTGAATTAGTACAAGGATAGTCTTCTCGATATTTCCAAAGGCACCAGCTTGTTGTATAGCCTCTAATGACGTATTGAGAAACCCGTCCAGTGCTTCCTTTTGTTGACATACGAAGTCAGTCCTAGTTGCTTCGCTTAAAACTGGAATTTCATAGCTAGGAAGAGATTTTTGAGTCTTTGTCCGACTTGAAATTTCAGTCAGAAGATCCTTAGAAATTTTCTGCACATCAGGGGAGGATAATACAGGCACAGAAGGAGAATCCTGTCATCAATAGATTAATTGAACAAATGAGCTGTAAGTAAGAGTTCACACAATCTAAATTATCCAAGATTCTCAATATAAGCTCTATATGCTATTGCTGCCTGGTATATTCTATTTAAAATCAAATATGCCTAATAAAATGGGTAAGAAAATTACCTGAAAAGGATCCTTTTCATCCACAGGAGACAGAAGTGTTTCCTTCACTATTTCTTGTTCATTAGTGGTCGCTAGGGTTTGAACTGCTCCTTCAGTCTGACTTAGTGATTTAGCAGTTAAAGGAGTTACTATAGCATTTGGTGGTCCAACCGTTGCCTGAGTTCCATGTACTTCCTTCTGGGGTAGATTTGTTGTGCACCGTTTAAATTTTTTGTTATGACAACTCAGGGGAACTTGATCTAGTGATGTTTCAACTGCTCGCTTGGGCAGTTTCTGTTCATCTTTGTTAACTTCCTTTGCAGGCTCAGTCACAGAATAATGCACAACACGATGGACTTGAATCTCAGCTTCAACTGTAAGGGTATCATTCACTAGATACCATGCAGCAGGACCACTTATTTCTCTAGGAGGAGATTGGCAACCCCAACCTTTGGCTTTTGCACTGAATACATGTGTACCTGAAAATGATTCTAGTATTATTAGTATGCTTATGCGCATGGCTTGCTAGAAGCATCAAATGAATCTAAACTTTTCACTATCACGGAGTTAAAAATGCAAGTATTAGTAATAAAGTATAGAGCTATCAGTTATGCTAAATCATGTACCTTTTCTAACTATACACCTGGTATTGAATTGATTAATTACTGACAGGCTAATATCTGCATCTCTGCTCCAACCATTTGGCAAACTCATTGAGTCAGCAACTATGTAAATCGAAAAAATATCACCATAGGTTCTATTGTGATAGATAAGCAAATGCCTGCAAATTTATATGATGACATGAATATAGAGTTGTGTAAAACAAGTACATATGATAAGATCAAAACTAAAATGAGATCAACCATGATTTATACCATTTACATCTTTCGGCAATGAAAATGTCTGAATAAAGTTCCTTTGGAGTCAATTTGGAGAAGTTATCGAATTTCCATGTGAATTTAGTTGAGGCAGGATTCTCCATATTGAGCTTTTGCATCATCCACCAACAAATTGGCAATAATTACATGGTAAGATGGTATAATCAAATATGAGATACAAGTTCAACTGATTTAATGATATATAATTACATGGTAAAATCAAATACATACTATAAAACCTCTAGGAAAATAAAAATCAAATAATGTTTAACTTTCCATAATGTACAACAAGAGGTTTCTCAAAATTATCCCAGATTCTCAATATAAGATCTATATGCTGCCTGGTATATTCTATTTAAAATCAAATGAGCCTAATAAAAATGGGTAAGAAAATTACCTGAAAAAGATCCTTTTCGTCGACAATAGTAGGAGGCAGAAATGATTCCTTCACTATTTCTTGTTCATTAGTGGAATCTCCGGTTTGAACTGCTCCTTCAGTCTGCTCAGTGATTTAGCAGTTAAAGGAGTTACTATAGCATTTGGTGGTCCAACTGTTGCCTGAGTTCCATGTACTGCTTTATTGGGTAGATTTTTCGTGTGCCTTTTAATTTCTTTGTTATGACAACCCAGGGGAACTTGATTTAGTGATGTTTCAACTGCTCGCTCGGGCAGTTTCGGTTCATCTTTGTTAACTTCCTTTGCAGGCTCAGTCACAGAATAATGCACAACACTACGGACTTCAGCCTTAGCTTTAACTGTAGGTGTATCATTCACTAGATACCTTGCATCATCAAACTGTCTATCGCTCCCCTTCCTACGTCGAGAAATAAAGACTGGTGCTGAATCCTCTGAACTATTCAGATTATCATCTATCGGCTGATCATCAACAGCCTCCTCTGTTCCACTACGGTTCTCAACAACAGCAGTCCGCCTCTGCTCTCTCTGTCGTCAAGCTGAGGCGTTTACACATCGAGATCGGACATGTCGAACTCCCAACCCATCAACATCCGTCTCTAACTGTAGCTGCCGAGCAGTCAGTAGAATTTTTTTTCTGATAGATTCTTTACTCTGCAATCATCACTTTAAATTAATATTAATTAAATTAAATTACACTAATAAAATTAAACTAAGTAATTAAATTCAACTAATTAATTTAAACTATTTAAACTAAATAATAAATCTATACTAATTAAATTTGATTAAACTAAATAATAAAATTAAACTAACTAATTAAATTTAACTCTAAACTCTAAATTAATAAAAATAAACTAATTCAATTAATTTTAACCATAAACCCTAAATTAATACTAATTAAATTTAATTAAACTTATTAAACTAAATAATGAATCTAAACTAATTAATTAATTTTAATTAATCTAAACTAATTAATTTTAGATAAATTACATACTCTTACTCGGTCCATGGGATTTTTCGAAAAAAAATATAAAAATTATACAAAAAGCTTACCCTAGTATCTCGTCCTCTTACTCGGTTAGATTCCAACATTTTCATCCGAGATTTTTGGTATCCGTTCTTCGTGTTTGACTGTGAGTTGAGAGGATTTATATGTGAGTTTTAGAATTAGGTAAAGGTAAAAGGGAGGGGAAGCGTATTTAGGTAAAAAGGAGGGCAGTACCTAGTAATCTAGGGACGGTAAATAATAGTCCACTAATTTTATCATCCGCGAACAGCCCAAAACTAGGCACAAAGTGGGAATATACTGAATATGAAGCACAAATAGGGTAATTCTTTGCCAATTTAGTTGAGGCGGGATACTTCATTTTCTCAGATCTTTCACCAACAAAATTACAGTAAGTGTTTAAAATTAATCTATACGACTTACAAGTACAGCTAATTTATTGAATAATTACATGGTAAAATCAATTACATACTCCTAAAACCTCTTGAATAATCTTAAAAAAAAAATCAAACTCTGAACAATTCGAAATAATTATCACATTCCATAATGAACAATTTCAGGGTTTTTGTGAGTAATTACACTTAATAAAGAAATTCATGAGATTAAATGAAATGAAAACAAACATTTAGATACGTACCTGCAACGATTGATCGACTTTTAGCTAAACCCTAGAGTTCATTTGAAGGAACTATTTTCTTACTTCAACATATTTCATATTTGGCTTATACTTATATAGTCATAATGTATTTTTGGGTTCCTTTACTTGTCCTTTTTTTACCATTGAATCCCTACACTTCTATTTTTATATATTCAGTACTTTTATTTTTAATTTTATAACTATTGAATCATTCCATTATAAAAAGTACTTTTAGCATTTGAATTTTAAAATATACTTAACAAATAAATATTTTATTTTTTATTATATGTATGCTAAAATGATAAAACTAAGTCTCATATTACTTAAATTTGATTATTATATTAATAAAAAAATATGCATCTAATTTGTTTGCCAATATGAAATCAAAATACAAATTCAAAATTTATTTTGGACCTTATTAATAGTTTTATAATGAAAAAAAAAAACTAAAAACACTCTGTTACAATTTAGGAAATTAAAATACTAATGTGAAATAAGTAAACATCCAAACACTGAATTAGTAATAAATAAAAGTTTAGGTGGATGAACCAAATTTTTAAATTTATTCCTGTCGTATGAGGCTAAAGGAAAAGAAAAATGAACTAATTCAATTAATTGCTTAATTAATAATGTTTTTGCATAAGTTCACTTTGATAAACTACATGTTTCAAATAAGTCTTTACAAAATATTAAGCTTTCGAAAACCAAGATCCTTACTGTAGAGTTTCCCACGCCTATTAGCTAAAGTTAGTTTCTTTTTGTGTCTGAGCCATTCGGCACTAAACTGCTTGATTCACCCGTCTAGGCCTCTTCTTTCTTTATGGTCTTCATGGTCTCTGCAAAATCCTCTATGTAGTGTTTCCAACGCACGTTAGCTAATGCCAATTTCTCTTTGGCTTCAAGCCTTTCGGCATTGGACTGCTTGATTTCCCCTTCTAAGCCTCTCCATTCTTCAAGTTCTCTCGATGCTCTTTCATTGGCTTTCTGCATTTCAATTGCAGCAGATTGCTTCTGGGAAAGAAGCTCCTCCTTTTGTGTCGTTAAGCGCTGAATTTCAGCATGGAGTTTTGCTTCTTCTTCCGAAAGCCTTGAGAATTTGTCTTCCAAGGAAGTTAGTTCCTTTTGTCTTTGCTCCAATCTTGCATTAAGATCTACAGTTTTCCCTGCAAGAAATGTTTTGCGAGCTTGCAGAGTTTCTGCAATGGTTGTAAATTTTGGGACGCTCTCTTGAAATTCTGCCAAGCGAGAAGCTAGATCTTCAAGAATTGTCTTCTCCTGTAAACTGTTAGCATGCTGAATGAGTACAAGGATAATCTTATCGATATTTCCAAAGGCACCAGCTTGTTGTATAGCCTCTAATGACGTATTGAGAAAGCCGTCCAGTGCTTCCTTTTGTTGACATACGAAGTCAGTCCTAGTTGCTTCGCTTAAAACTGGAATTTCACTGCTAGGAAGAGATTCTTGAGTCCTTGTCCGACTTGAAATTTCAGTCAGAAGATCCTTAGAAATTTTCTGCGCATCAGGGGAGGATAATACAGGCACAGAAGGAGGATCCTGTCATCAATAGATTAATTGAACAAATGAGCTATCAGTGTTCACAGAATCTTAATTATCCCAAATTCTCAATATAAGGTCTATATGCTGCATATTCTTTTTAAAATACATGCAGTGAGTGGAGAGACCCAACATGTTTATAACTAGCATATCCTCACAAGTAGTTGATATGTGATTATACAATTTAATTCTACCAATGTTAAAATATAGCAAATATTGCCTAATTAAATGAGTAACCTGAGAAACATCCTTTTCGTCGACAATAGTAGGAGGCAGAAGTGATTCCTTCACAATATTTTGTTCGTTAGTGGTAGCTCCGGTTTGAACTGCTCCTTCAGTCTGACTCAGTGGTTTAGCAGTTAAAGGAGTTACAATAGCAGTTCCTGGTTCAACCGTCGCTTCAGTTTCAAGTACTTCCTTCTGGGGTATATTTTTCGCATTTGAAATGCATTTTTTTAATTTTTTGCTATAATTATTCAGGGGAACTTGATCTACTGATGTTTCAACTGCTCGCTTGGGCAGTTTCGGTTCATCTTTGTTGACTTTCTTTTCAGGTGTGATTACAGAATAATGCACAACACTATGGACTTGAATCTCAGCTTCAACTGTAAGTGTATCATTCACTATATACCATGCAGCGGGATTACGTATTATAGGAAGAGGAGAAGGGGTATCCCAAAAGACGGCTTTTGCATTGAATAAATGTGTACCTGAAAATGATTCTAGTATTATTAGTATGCTTATGCGCATGGCTTGCTAGGAGCATCAAATCATGTACCTTTTTTAACTTTAGTCATGTTATTGGATTGATTAATTATTGACAGGCTAATATCTGCATCTCTGCTCCAACCATTTGGCAAACTCATTGAGTCAGGATTGGCTATGTAAATCGACAACATATCAGCATAACTTCTATTGGGATATATAAGCAAATACCTGCGAATTTATACGATGACATGAATATAGAGTTGTGCAAAACAAGTACCACATGATAAGCTCAAAACTAAAATGAGATCAACCATGATTCATACCATTTACATCTTCCAGCAATGAAAATGTCCGACTGTAGTTTCCTTTTAGTCGATTCGGAAAAGTTGTCAATTTTCCATGTGAATTTAGTTGAGGCAGGAACCTGCATATTGAGCTTTTGCGTCATCCACCAACAAATTGGCAATAATTACGTGGTAAGATGGTATAATCAAATATCAGATACAAGCATAACTGATTTAATAATATATAATTACATGGTAAAATCAAATACATAACATAAAGCCTCTAGGAAAATAAAATTCAAATAATGTTTTACGCAACTGGAGGTTCTTCAAAATTATCCCAGATTCTCAATATAAGCTCTATATGCTGCCTGGTATATTCTTAAAATCAAATAGGCCTAATAAAATAGGTAAGAAAATTACCCGAAAAAGATCCTTCCCGTCGACAAAAGTAGGGGGCAGAAGTGATTCTTCACCTCTCTCTGATATATAGTTGCGAGGAACAGTCATCCTATTGTACTCTACATACAACTCGAGGTAGAGAATTTCTGGAACCTTTGCAGCATAGCAAATTATTCTGTTCACATCCTCGTCAGTCTTCACTGTAAAGGGACGGTAGATAATTATTTGATGGTGGTTATTAAAAATTGGGTATCGTGATGTAATCCTCGTTATTTCAAATTCTGATCCCAATCCGATTCTCCTTTTAATTATGCTATGTAATTCCCCAATAGTCCTTTCAGTACACAATGGAGCAACACCTTCGCACCCATTATCATAATCCAGTCCACACCGAGTGTATACCATCTCCCCATTCCAACGTATCAAGAAGGATTGCACCATGGTCGTAGTAACTACAACAGTCATTATATAAAACTATTATAAACATCTTATGCAATTTATATAAAGAAAAAAACACTAAAAGTATGAAATATTAAAACTTTGAACAATTCCAAATAATTATCACATTCCATAATGAGCAATTTAAGGGTTTCTCTGAGTACACTACTCTTAATAAAGCAAGTCATGAGATTAAATGAAATGAAAACACAGATTGAGATACAGTTTACGCACCTGCAAAGATTGATTGACTGTTAAGTAAACCCTAGAGTTCAATGATTGAAGGAATTGCTCTCCTACTTCACTTTCTCCTTCAACACATTACTATTTTCCTTTGATTTTCTTCTTCTTTGAACTTAGGGCTCCATCTCTGAAATACGAAACTTTAGATTTTACATTTTTATTTTGTTTTACTAAAAATATGTTACAGGTGCTTGAACTTATCTGAAGTGATTTGATTTTTATTTATTTTAAATTACTATTTTAACTTTTTAAAATTAAAGTTTAACAAAAAATTATTTTATTATTGGTTTAATCCATTTTAAGATCCTTCAACTTTATAGATTTTATCTATTTGGTCCCTAAACTTTTATTTGATCTTATCTAATCCCTTAATTTTACATTTTTTATTCATCCGGTCCTTAAACTTTCATATGGTCTTATCTGGTCCCTTAACTTTATGTTTTTTTTTCTTTATCTGATCTCTCAACTTTATATTTTTTTATTTGTCTAATCCCTTAACTTTACATTTTTAAGGACTTGAGGAAGTAAAAAATTAAAGTTTAAGGATATGTAAGACCAAATGAAAGTTTAGGGAACCTGATAAATAAAAAACATAAAGTTAAAGGACTACATATTACATTAGACCAAATGAAAATTTAAAGGACCATATAAACAAAATTTGTAAAGTTAAAGGACCTTAAAATGAGTTAATCCTTTATTATTTATTGCATAGGTGCTAAAATGATAAAAACAAGTCTCATATTGCCTGGGGATATCCTTTTGTTTTCACCATCAACAGTTTGTTTGAAATAATTTGGCGAAAGATGTTGAATTGGCCGATGATATGGGGGCCTATTGTAGATCCATCTGAATATGATCGCTGCCCTACTCCGCCGGATTGGGACAGCGATAGTGATGCCGTCGCGGAATCACCTCTGAAGAAGGCAAAAACTGATGGTAGCGATGAGGAAGACAGTGATGGAGAAGAAGCTAGCGCTGGCGATGATTCCGAGAAAATTTTCGATAATGAAGAAGAAAGGAAGCGATTTTGGGTGTATCATGACATGGTTTTCAAATATCAAGGTTTTCATATGGATGCCGACCTAATCCCCGAGAAGTGCGTGGGTAAGATTTTCCCTATCGATCTTCATAGTAAGGAGGCAGACGAGTACTATAAAATAGGAGTCCCGAAAGCAGCTCGCATGGCCGTTGATTTTTATAATGGCAAGGGCGATGATAAGAGGCAAAAGCTGGAATATGTTGGCATTCAGAAGGTTAATCACAAGACGAATGAGTTATTTATAACCTTTAAGGCGAAAATCAAAGATTCTTCTTCTCAACAGCTCCAAACTTTTCAAACAGCAGTCAGGTATAACACTAATCGCCCCTGTGAGGTTAGATTTGTCAGACCAGAACCAAGACACCACAAAATCAAAGGTGAAGATCACAGTCTCTTCTGCTGAATTAGCTGAAAGCAATTTATCAGATGTTGTTTTACTCTTGGATTTGTAGTATTTGCTATAATTTGTGGTGAATTTGTCAGATGTTGATTCGTTATATCTTTGATGAAAATAAAATGAATAACAAATTTATTTTGACCTTATAAATAGTTTGATAATTAAAAGAAATTGCAGCAGACTTTTTTTGTATTTCTAAGCACAGAATTTCAGCTCGGAGTTTTGCTTGTTCTCCCGAAAGCCTTGAGAATTTGTTCTCCAAGGCACTTATTTCCTTCTGTCTTTCATCCAATCTTGCATTAAGATCGACAGTTTTCCCTGCAAGAGATTTTCTGCGAGCTTCCACAGTTTCTGCTTTGGTTGTAGAGTTCGAAATGCACTCTCGAAATTCCAACATACGAGAAGCTAGATCTTCAAGAATTGTCTTCTCCTGTAAATTGTTAGCATGCTGAACAAGTGCAAGGATAATCCCCTCGATGTTGTCCTTGTTGTATAGCCTCTAATGACATATTGAAGAAACCTAGCAGTGCTTCCTTTTGTTGACTCACAAAGTCAGGCCTAGTTGCTTCAGTAGAAACTGGAATTTCATTGCTAGGAAATGATTTTTGAGTCCTTGTCCGACTTGAAATCTCATTCAGAAGATTCTTAGAAATTTCTTGTATATCTGGGGACGATATACAAGCTCAAAGGTAGGAGGATCCTGTCGTCAATAGATGAATTTGACAAAAACAACTGAGAGTTTGCAAAATCTTGACTATCCCAAATTCCCAATTTAAGTCTATTTGCTACAAAAAAAAGAAAAAAAAACTATTTGCTACCTTGTATATTCCATCTAAAAATGAGTGCAGAATCGCAACATGTCTATAAATACTAGCCTATCCTCGCACAATTGATATGTGATGATACCATTTAACTCCAGTAGTGTTACAATAAAGTGCATATGCCACACAAAATGGGTAGGAAATGTACCTGAGGAAGATCTTTTTCATCGACAATAGTAGGAGGTGGAAGTGATTCCTTCACAATTTCTTTTTCGTTACCGGAAGCTCCAGTTTGATCTGCTCCTTCAGTTTGACTCAGTAGTTTAGCAGTTAGAGAATTAGCAGTTGGTGGTTCAACCGTCACTTCAGTTTCAAGTACTTCCTTCTGGTGTAGATTTTTTCCTTTGAAATGCACCTTTCAAATCTTTTGTTATGACAACTCGGGGAAACTTGATTTAGTGATGTTTCAACTGCTCACTTGGGCAGTATCAGTTCATCTTTGTTTGCTTCCTTTGAAGGCTCAGTCACAGAATAATGCACAACACTATGGACTTCAATCTCAACCTCAACTCTAAGAGTATCGTTCACTAGATACCCTGCAGCAGGACTGTTTATTTCGCTAAGAGGAATGAAAGATGTGAAACCCCAATCGCTATGTGTTGTTGCATCGAATACATGTTGTGTTTCTGCTAAAAGCTAATGCTCAGGTTTTGCTAGATGTAGATAATAAATCTTAACTTTTCACTATCATGGAGTTTACAATGCAAAGTATTAGTAATGACCTATCTGATCGGGTTATAAGAAAAAAAATGTAAACTTCCAATGATGCTAAATTATGCACCTGTTGTAACTGTCAACATTTTCTTGGATTGATTAATTACCGACAGGCTTAAAGCTACGTCTCTGCTCCAACCATTTGGCAAACTTAGGTATATTAACAAATGATCCACCTTTAGGGAAAATAAGCAAACGCCTGCGAATCGTACAGCCAGATGAACACAGATCAGTTGAGCGAAACAAATATATATGATAAGATGAGAACTAAAATGAGAACGGCCATGATTTATACCAATTACATCCTTGGGCAATGAAAATGTCTGAATATAATCCGTTCGAGTCAATTTGGAAAAATTATCAATTTTTCATGTGAATTTAGCTGAGGCCGGATTCTCCATATTTCCTGAGCTTTTGCATCATGCACCAACAAAAAAAAACTCCATGCTGAAATTAAAAAAAGCCTTTACAAAATATTAAGCTCACTTTGATAAACTACATGATTCAAATAAGTTTTTACAAAATATTAAGCTCTCCAAAACCAAGATCCTTAATGTAGAGTTTCTACAGCACATTAGCTAATGAGCCATTCGGCATTGGACTGCTTGATTTATCCGTCTAAGCCTCTCCATTCTTCATGGTCTCTGCAAGATCCTCTTTGTAATGTTTCCAACGCACATTAGCTAATGCCAGTTTCTCTTTGGCTTCGAGCCTTTCGGCATTGGACTGCTTGATTTCCCTTTCTAAGCCTCTCCATTCTTCAAGTTCTCTCGATGCTCCTTCATTGGCTTTCTGCCGTTCAATTGCAGCAGATTGCTTCTGGGAAAGAAGCTCCTCCTTTTGTGTCGTTAAGCGCTGAATTTCAGCATGGAGTTTTGCTTCTTCTTCCGAAAGCCTTGAGAATTTTTCCTCCAAGGTAGTTAGTTCCTTTTGACTTTGCTCCAATCTTGCGTTCAGATCTACACTTTTCCTTGCAAGAGATATTTTGCGAGCTTGCACAGTTTCCGCTATGGTTGTAGACTTCGGAACGCTCTCTTGAAATTCTGCCAAACGAGAAGCTAGATTTTCAAGAATTGTCTTCTCCTGTAAACTGTTAGTATGCTGAACGAGTGCAAGAATAATCTTTTCCATTTTTCCAAAGGCATCAGCTTGCTGTATAGCCTCTAATGACATATTGAGAAACCCGTCCAGTGCTTCCTTTTGTTGACGTATGAAGTCAGGCCTACTTGCTTCACTTGGAATTGGAATTTCATTGCTGGGAAAGGATTTCTGAGTCCTTGTCCGACTTGAAATTTCAGTTAGAAGATTCTTCGAAATTTCCTGCACATCTGGGGAGGATAATACAGGCTCGGAGGGAGGATCCTGTCATCAACAGATTAATTGAACAACTGAGCTAAGAGTTCATAAAATTTTAGTTATCCCAGGCTCTGAATTTAAGGTCAATTTAAAGTAAACGTGCAATGAGTGGAAAGACTCAACATGTTTAAAAATACTAGATATCCTCACACACAGTTGATATGTGATATATCATTTATTTCTACCAACTTTAAAAAAAAGCAAATATGCCTAATAAAATGTGTAAGAAAATTACCTGAGTAAGATCCTGTTCATCAACAATAGTGGGAGGTGGAAGTGCTTTCATCACAATATTTTGTTCGTTAGTGGTAGTTACAAATTGTTGAACTGCTATTCCAGTCTGATAGTAAGAAGAAAGAAAATAATGGAACGGTTGATCAGAAAAATGATTTATTATAGAAGTTGGTGGTTCAACCATTCCTTTATTTGCAAGTACTTCCTTCTGTGGTAGATTTTTCGCTTTTGAATTAGACATTTTGTGTTTTTTGTTATGACAACTCAGAGGAGCTTGATCTAGTGATGTTTCGACTGCTCGCTTGTGCAGCTTTTGTTTATCTTCATTAACATTCTTTGCAGGTTGAATCACAGAATAATGCACAACATTACAGACTTCAATCCGAGCTTCAACTATAAGTGTATCATTCACATTATACCTTGTACCAGGAATTTTTATTGAGCTAAGAGGAATGAACGATATGAAACCCCAATTGCTTGCGTTTGCATTGAATACATGTTTCGTATCTGAAAATGCTAATTAGTTATACACATGATTTGCTAGAAGTAGCCAACAATTCTAAACTTTTTACAATCATGGAGTTCGCAATCCAAGTATTCGTAATGAAGTAGAGACTTTTAATTATAATAAATCATGTACCTTTTGTAACGGAAAACTTCTTATCAAATTGACTAATAACTGTCACGCTAAAATTTGCACGTCTTCTCCAACCACATGGCAAGCTAATTGAGTCAGCAACGTCTAGGTATATTGACAAATCGTATACTCTTGGGAAACTACGCAAACGCCTGCGAATTTATACGAACATATGAAAATAGACTAGAGCAAAACAAGCACAGGATAAGATGAAAACTAAAATGAGACAACCGTGATTTATACCATTTACATCCGTGGACGATGAAAATGTCCGAAACAAGAGTCCATGTAATCCTTTCGCAACAGTTTGGAATTTTCCATGTGAATTTAGTTGAGGCAGGATCTTCCATATTTACCCAGCTTTTGCATGATGCACCAACAAAACGACAGCAAGTGTTAAAAATTATTCTACACAGCTGACAAGTACAACTAATTTATTGAATAATTACATGGTAAAATCAATTACATACTCAAAAACCTCTTGAATAATCTTAAAAAAAATCAAACTCTGAAGAATTCCAAATAATTATCACTTTGCCCAATGAACAATTGCATGGTTTTTCTGAGTAATTACTCCTAATTAAGCAATTCATGAGATTAAATGAAATGAAAACTAAGATTAAGATACATACCTGCAATGATTGATCGACTTTTAGCTAAACCCTAGAGTTTAATGATTGAAGGAATTGCTTCACCCTCTCCCAACATATTTCAAATTTGGCTTATAGTTATACAGTCATAATGTAATTTGGGTTCCTTCACTTGTCCTTGTTTTAGAACTGGATCCCTACACTTTTATATATGTAAATATTGAATCGATAAATTTACATCAATGAAAGATCCAATGTTTGTTAAAATCATCAATATTGACTTGTTTATTTTATTTTTAGAAAAATAACATTACAGCCTACAGGTGCCTAAACTTTTCTGGCTCTACTATATTGGCATCTGAATTTTTAAAATATAACAAATAAATATTTTTTTATCATTATTTGTATGCTAAAATGATAAAATAAGTGTCATATTACTCGAATTTGATATCATATTAATAAAAAAAATATGCATCTGATATATTCGCCAATATGAAATCAAAATGACAATTTAAATTTTATTTTTGACCTTATTAATAGTTTTATAATAAAAAGAATACTCGATATGCAATTTTAGAAAATCAAATACTAATGTAAAATAAATAAACATTCAAGCACTAAAGTAGCAAATAAAAGTTTAGGTGGATGAGCTGAATTTAATTTTGTTCATATTATACGAGGCTAAAGGAAAAGCAGAAATGAACAGTAATTCAATTAATTACTGAATAATTTTTCTATGATAGACTACATGATTCAAATAAGTTTTTACAAAATAGTAAGCTTTCCAAAACCAAGATCCTCCTAATTGTAGAGTTTCTACCGCACATTAGCTAATGAGCCATTCGGCATTGGACTGCTTGATTTCTCCGTCTAAGCCTCTGCGTTCTTCATGGTCTCTGAAAGATCCTCTTTGTAATGTTTCCAACGCACATTAGCTAATACCAGTTTCTCTTTGGCTCCAAGCCTTTCGGCATTGGACTGCTTGATTTCCCCTTCTAAGTCTCTCCATTCTTCAAGGTCTCTCGATGCTCCTTCATTGGCTTTCTGCAGTTCAATTGCAGCAGATTGCTTCAGGGAAAAGACCTCCTCCTTTTGTGTCGTTAAGCGCTGAATTTCAGCATGGAGTTTTGCTGCTTCTTCCGAAAGCCTTGAGAATTTGTCTTCCAAGGAAGTTAGTTCCTTTTTTCTTTGCTCCAATCTTGCATTAAGATCTACAGTTTTCCCTGCAAGAGATGTTTTGCGAGCTCGCAGAGTTTCTGCAATGGTTGTAGATCTCGGGACGCTCTCTTGAAATTCTGCCAAGCGAGAAGCTAGATCTTCAAGAATTGTCTTCTCCTGTAAACTGTTAGCATGCTGAACGAGTACAAGGATAATCTTCTCGATATTTCCAAAGGCATCAGCTTGTTGGATAGCCTCTAATGACATATTCAGAAACCCGCCCAATGCTTCCTTTTGTTGACATACAAAGTCAGTCCCAGTTGCTTCGCTTAAAACTGGAATTTCATTGCTAGGAAGAGATTTTTGAGTCCTTGTCCGACTTGAAATTTCAGTCAGAAGATTCTTAGAAAACTTCTGCAAATCAGGGGAGGATAATGCAGGCGCAGAAGGAGGATCCTGTCATCGATAGATTAATTGAACAAATGAGCTGTAACACAATCTAAATTATCCCAGATTCTCAATATAAGCTCTATATGCTGTTTGGTATATTCCATTTAAAATCAAATATGCCTAACAAAATGGGTAAGAAAATTACCTGAGGAAGATCCTTCTCGTTGACAGTAGGAGGCAGAAGTGGTTCCTTCACAATTTCTTGCTCATTAGTGGTAGCTCCGGTTTGAACAGCTCCTTCTGTCCGACTCAGAGGTTTAGCAATTAAAGGAGTTGCTACAGCAGTTGGTGGTTCAACCGTCGCTACAGTTTCAAGTACTTCCTTCTGAGGTAAATTTTCCGCCTTTGAATTACGCTTTTTAAATTTTTTGCTATGACAACTCAGGGGAACTTGATCTTGTGATGTTTCAACTGCTCGCTTGGGCTGTTTCAGTTCATCTTTGTTAACTTCCTTTGCAGGTTCAATCACAGAATAATGCACAACACTACGGACTTGAATCTCAGCTTCAACTGTAAGTGTATCATTCACTAGATACCATGCAACAGGACCACTTAATGTTCTAGGATGAGATGAGAAACCCCAACCGTTGGCTTTTTCACTGAATACATGTGTACCTGAAAATGATTCTAGTATTATTAGTATGCTTATGCGCATGGCTTGCTAGAAGCATCAAATGAATCTAAACTTTTCACTATCACGGAGTTAAAAATGCAAGTACTAGTAATAAAGTATAGGGCTATCAGTTATGCTAAATCATGTACCTTTTTTAACTATATAGGCCTGTTATCGAGTTGATTAATTACTGACAGGCTGATATCTGCATCTCTGCTCCAACCATTTGGCAATTTATTTGGTTCAGCAAATATGTGAATCGACAAATGATCATCATAGCCATAACCTACTTTCAGATATACAAGCAACCTCCTGTGAATTTAAACGACGACATGAAGATAGAGTTGTGCAAAACAAGTACCGTATGATGAGATCAAAACTAAAATGAGATTAACCATGATTTATACCATCTACATCTTTCGGCAATGAAAATGTATGAATACAGTCCGTTTTGAGTCAATTTGGAAAAGTTATCAACTTTCCATGTGAAATTAGTAGAGGCAGGATTCTTCATCTTGAGCTTTTGCATCATGCACCAACAAATTGTCAATAAATACATGGTAAGTTGGTATGATCAAATATCAGATACAAGCACAACTAATTTCATGAAATTTATCAACTAATTTAATGGTAAAATCAAATTCATATTATAAAAACCTCTAGGAAAATAAAATTCAAATAATATTTTACTTCCTCAAGGTGAGCAATTATTCTTAACAAAGCAAGCCATGGGATTAAATGAAATGAAAACGAACATTTAGATACGCACCTCCAATGATTGACTCACTGTTGACTGAACCCTAGAATTAGAGTTCATTGAATGAACGAATTAACCTCTCAAAAAAAGAATGAACGAATTAACACCTTACTTCACTTTCTCCTTCAATTTATGGCTCCAAGTTTTAAAAGATTGTAAATATTTAAAATAAGGGAACTTGATTTTCTGTTTTCTGTTCTTAAATTTCTTCTCCATTTCTAAGTTTTCAGTTTTCATAAAATTAAAAGATACTCTCTCCCTTCCAATAGAATTGTCCACTTTACCTTAGGGTCTACTTACAATTTACTTTTAATCTATTCATTAGTGAATTTTAAATAAGGGTAATATAGGAAAATTAAGTGTAAAAATTAGTTACTTTTTGAAAGTGGACAAGAATTTTAGAACAAAAATATTTTTCAAAGTGGACAACTCTATTGGAACGGAGGGAGTAAAAGATAAAAAATGAAAATGATTTTATATTCTTAATTTTGTTATTAATCCTATTATTAACAGAGTAAAAAAATTAATTTTAGCAAAATACATATATTAAAAATGATTTAAATTTAGTGATATTGTAACCACACGTATTCTTATAAGAGGTCTCGTGTTCGAATCTCATTCCCCTCTTCTTAATTATATAAAAAAATGATTTAATTTTATTTAAATGATAAAATAATTTTATATAAATATACTAAAAATCAACATATAAAATATAAAATAATAAAAATATTGTCACTAAAATTTGTAAGAAGACTATTTGAAAAAAAAATTAAAAAAAAATTAAAAGGCTACAAAAGAGTTATAAAATAATTATTTAATGCCTTAAAAATTTCTAGCCTTTTAGTCTCTTTTCGATCCTATCCCGATGTTGAAAAATCACCAATTTTACTCTATTTCGCAATATTTGAGTTTCAATTGCACCTTAAAGAATCAAATTGACCCCTTTTTATATTTAGTATATATTTTAAATAGGCGCTAATGTCATAAATAGTACTGATAGATGCGGTGGTGTTACAAGTGATATATGATATAAAATTGGGTTGCTAGTATATGTGTTTGGTTTATGTGTATAAGTGTTATTATCAGATATCTGCCCCGTGTGAGTATGGGACCGTTTTATTTATAGGCGAGTGCGTGTTCTTTCTTTTTTTTAGTTGATGTGGGTTTTGTGCTAATCCGAGTGCTTTGTGGGCTTATTCCATCATTAATCCTCCTCTAGTTCCGTCTTTGCATAGATATTTTATGTCTGTAATGTGAAACAGGCTTTTCTTGGGCCGTGTCACCTCTTCTTGTTTTTTCACTCCTATTTTTCTGAGCTTTGCTAACAGTCTGTTATGTTGCATTTATTGCGTGTTGTATCTTTTAGTGTCCTGTCATCGTTTCATTTCTCGTTTAGTTTCAAAATTTGCCATATTTATCTTTTTGTTTCCTTTTTATTCTCTTTGTTCCTGTTGCGTTTTTTTTTTCTCTTCTTGCTTTATTTCTCGTTCGTCGATCTATATCTTCCTTGACCATGGCTGACGGTTATCCTGAAGCAGTCGCCTCTTTAAAGAAGTGGCGTTTTTCCTTGACCCGGGAGTCTCTTGTTTTGCTTCGGAAGACTTACGGTATCCCGGACGATTATCACATGGATCTTCCGGCGAAGTGTCAATTTGCCAATTCTCGTCTGCCTCCTGGCTCATCTTTTGTTTTTAAAGAACAACTTTTGGCTGGTGTTCACTTTCTTTTGGATTTGTTATTGCTCCGATTTCTAGTAGGGGTGAGCACGGATCCTGGATATCTCCAAAACCGAACCAAAAATCGGACCGAAAATATCCAGGACCGAAAAATATCCGTTGACCATTGACTTTCCCCGAACCGAACCGTACCGAAAATTTTATTGGTACGGTTCTGGATCTTTTATAAATAACCGTACCGAGAACCAAACCGTACCGAACCGAAGTACCGAACTTATACCCGAAGAACCGAAATTTTATATATATATATATATATATATATATATATATATATATATATATATATATATTGTATTTGTATTAACTTTAAATTACTAAAAATTAAAATTGTTTATAAAATTAAATAATATTATATTAAAAATATTAGTCTATATATATAAAAAAAAATTTAATTTACATAAAAACAAAATACTAATATATTTCAATGAAAATTATATGAATTTGTCAAGTATTTAATAATTATTAAAAGTATTTTTTTATAAATTAATATGAACAACACATATTTATTATTTTCTATCATTGACCAAATTACATAGTTTTAACAAAAATGATATAATTTTAGACTTGAGAATATTTAAAAGTACCCTTATCAAAATCAAAAAATTAATATTAAATCGAACGATAATATACATGTGGTGCCTTTTTATTTTATTGATGATTATTTACTTGTGATAGTTGAAAATATAAAAAATATGAATGAATGAGTAGCTAATTAATTTTAAAAGTGAAAATAATATATTATAATATAGTAGAGATCACGTTTTAAATAAAATAATATCCGTGGTTTTAGTGATATCCGTACCTAACCGTACCGAACCATTAGGACCGAATCCCCGTACCAAACCGTACCGAAAAATAAAATCTCCGAACCGAACCGATTATTGGTACGGATCCGGATATCCAATTTTTGATATCCCCGACTTTTGGTTTGGTTCCGGAGATTTGTCAATCCCCGGATTCCCCCGAACCGTGCTCACCCCTAGTTTCTAGAGTCTTGGGGTATCGCCTTATCTCAGTTTCATTCGTCATTTTTATTTGTCTGAAGTCGCTTCATAATCTTAACAACGAACGATTGACTCTCAATCGCGTGCACTATTGGATGAACTCTCCCTATCGGAAAAAGGATCCGCCTTTATCTCTTTGGGATTTTGCTCTGGTTTGAAGATGTCTGATGACCTTCCTGGCTCAATTAAGAGGCAGTGGAAGAGTAAGTTCTCCATCATCTCTCATCCATCTAAATCCCTCAGCCCTGTTATTTGGCGCTCCCATATTGAGCCGCGTGATCCTTACGAGGTTCCAACAGAGGAATATTTTCTCATGCAACGGCTCGGTACTATATATACTGAAGGGTATCGGGCGTTCAGTGATTTTATTAGTGAGTATTTATGGAATCGTGTTGCGCCCCCTGTTTCTATTCCTGCTGCTTCCGCTACCGTTTCTTCTTTGCCGGGCGCTTCTCCTGTTGTTGGTGAGTCCGTTGTTATTTTTTGTATATACTTTTGTATTGGTCTGTGTTTTTTCTCACCGTTTGTGTTGGCAGGGCGCTTAATAAATTTGCTTGCTTCTTCCTCTCCCGTCATGGTTTCTCAAAAGCGTTTATGGGATGGTGATTCAGATCTCCCTCCTAAAAATAAGTCGGAGGTACATCCTGCTCCATCTGTTGCTCTGTCTATTCCTTTGTTGCTGCCTGGAGTCTCTCGCCAAGCTTCTTCTTGTCGTCGCCCAATGGTGCTGCTATCTTCTTCTCCTCGTCTCGATGTGGTTTTGACTCTTTCGGCGTCCATCTCTCCAGCTCCGGTCGAGGCCGGCACCTCTCCCCTGGATCCGTTTGCCGCATCTTCATCTTTTCAGGCTGGTGAAGGTGGAGAAGATAAGATTGTTGCTCCCCCTTATGGTCCTCATGGGGGTTCTCATCTGATTCTTCCTTTTGGTTGCAATCGTCATGATCTGGATGATTTTCGCCGGATCCGCGATTTCATCGGGATAATGGAGCCTCCATCTTTTTATCACCTTTTGGAGGGTGAGGGTCTTTTTTATTCTGTGTGCCAGGCGCTTTTGGCTGCTGTTGACGGTGTTCGTATTGCCCAGCAACATTTTATCGCGAAGGAGTGTGAGTTGGCGTTAGAACAGGCGGACCGCTCCTTTGCGGATTTACAGGTGAAAGAGGCTTTCATTGAGAGGGACCTTTTGTGGAGGGAAAATGTCGATCTTCAGGTTTAGCTTGCCCGTCTTAAGGTCGATCATGCTGTGGCGGAGGAAGGTTTGGAAGACTCTGCCTTACTTATCTCTCGATTGCTGCGGTTATATCGGAGGGATATTCGTAAGAATTATCTGACTTTGAATCCGGGTGGGGATACTTCCTTTCTTACTGTTGATGCCCGTTTGTTGAAGGAAGAGGCTCAGCGTCTGTTAGCTGATTTCAAGCGAGCTAATGTTGTGCCTCCTGCCGTTGCTCCTTCCTTCGCACCTGCTTTCGTTCCTTCGGCTTCCATCAGCCATATAAGACTGCCTCAATTGTCTTTGAGTTTCTTCTCCCTTTGCCTCACAGTCTTTGGCCCTGCCGGACCCAGCATGCCTTTCATGTCCGAGGGTTTTGGTTTTCTGAATACCCCCAATGGTGGTTGATTGCTCTTGTAATAGTTTTTGTAGCTTTTCTTTTGGTAGGAAATAGCTATGTAATAGTGTTGGATTTTGTACTTCTGCTATCTTTGTTTCTTGTATTTATTCGTAGGTTGTATTTTCCATCGCATTTTATTTTTGCTGAATGATTCGCTAGCGGTTGCTTCTCTTTTATTTTTATAGTTGTTGTCGTGTGTTGGCTTTTGAGGACTGTTCCTCTAGTAGTTTGTTACTGTGCTGTGGGAGATGCCTCCCAAATGTCTTCTCTTTTCTCTCTCCTTTTTTGTCGTTTGTTCAATTTTATTTTTCCTGAGAAATGTTTCTCAATATGGTGGTCATTGCCTTTGGGGAATTGTTTCCCCTTCGTATTATTTTTCTTTTATTATGTTTTTTTGCACTTCTGTAGCTTCTAATCCGCATTTTCTTCTATTTTATTCATGATACAATTTCAAGTGTTCTACATTCCAGAATCTAGGTATTTCTTGTCCTTCCATTGTCTCTAGACGGTATGCTCCTCCTCCGGTTGTCTTGGTCACTCGGTACAGTCAATCCCAATTGCTTTCCATTTTGCCTACACCAGTGTTGCCTTTTCCTATTGCCGGGTCTCTTAATACCGTATCTCCCATCTTGAAGTTCTTGGTTGCACCCTCTTGTTGTAGTATCTGGCTGTTTGACTTCGGTAAGCTTCTGCTTAGATATTCGCCGCATGTCTCCTTCCTTTTAGCTAGTCCATAGATCTTCTTAGTTCTTTTTCGTTAGTTTCTTCGTTGTAATGTTTTGTTCTTATCGATGGAATTACGATTTCCACTGGGATGACGGCTTCTACTCCGTACGTTAAACGGAACGGTGTTTCTCCCGTTCACTTTCTTGGGGTTGTTCTGTATGCCCAAACTACGTTGTTCAGCTCTTCCACCCAATTACCTTATGCTTCGTCTAACCTCTTTTTCAATCCTTTACAAATTGTTCTGATAATAACCTCTGTCATTCTGTTAGTCTGGGGGTGCGCCACTGATGTGCATTGTAGATTTATACCAAGGTTTTTGCAGAAATCCCTAAAAGTTGCGCTGTCGAATTGCTTTACGTCGTCAGTTACTAACATCTTGGGTATCCCGAATCTACACACCATTTCTCTCCAGAAAAACTCCTCTGCTTTGGCCGCTGTTATCGTGGAGACTGCTTCTACTTCTATCCATTTTGTAGAGTGGTCGATTGCCACGAAGATGATTTCTTCTGATTTTTCGCTGTTGGGAATGGTCCCAGGATGTCTATTCCCCATTTTGCGAACGGCTAGGGGCTATGCGCCGACTTTGTTTCATGAGCCAGGATGTGCGAGCTATCCTCGTGTCTTTAGCATTTGTCGCATTTCTTTACCAGTTCCTTGGCGTCTTCTTCCATGTTTGGCCAGTAATACCCTTGCAGAGCTACTTTTCTCACCATGGTGGTTGGTCCTTCGTGTGCTCCGCATATTCCATCGTGTAGTTCGCTTAAGATATACTTTCCTTCCCTTACGCATCTGCGCCATTGGTAGCTTGCGGCCGTTCGATATAGAGTTTCTTGGTAGATCGTGTATCGACTGGCCATCATCCTTATCTTTTATGCTTCACCTTGGTCTTCGGGAGTCTTTCCCTCTTCTAAATATTTCAAGATAGGTTCCATCCATTCGTCTAATTCCTGTACGGGGCAACTTGTCGGCGCATCGATTGTTGGTGATGCTATTTATTCTTTGAATTCCAACGTTTGAAACTTGTCGCTTTTTTCCGATGCTGCTTTTGCTATCTAGTCTGCCTCTACATTTTCTTCCCTCCCATCTTTTTTATTTGTCATTGTCATCCTCGCTTCTTAATTTCTTGTAGAAACTCCTTCGCCCTTTTATTGTATTTTAGCAGGTTTTTCTCCTTTATGGCGAACGCTTCGTCTATTTGTCCCACCACTAACTGTGAATCGTAGTGGATTTTCAAGTTCTCAGTTCTTACTTCAACCGCTAGTGCTAGTCCTGCTACTAGTGCCTCGTACTCCGCTACGTTGTTTGTCGCCATAAAAATTAAAGTGGACTCAATACTCGATCTGCACCTTATGTAGACCTTTGAGGATGACTCCCGCTCCTACCCCCTTGTCGACCTGCACCATAATGTTGCCAGAAAAACGGTTTGGGCAACAATATACAACAAATGGAAAGATAAGATTTTTTTTGCATCGTTTTTAACAATGAGATTAAATCGCTATAAAGATGAACGTTAAAATTTGTTTTACCAATATCCCTATTAATAAATATTTTTCTACCCTAATTAAAATAAAAGGTAATAATAAAAAATTAAAAAATTTGTCACTGAAATTCGTAAGAAAGCTAAATTTCTCTCTTTTCTCTCTCAAATAGAAAATCTTAGCCGTCAAGAGTTTTTTTTTTGTTTTTTGTTTTGGCTGCCATCAATGGATTATTTTTGCCATCGGCGGTAGCCATCTCTTTTTTTATTGCTTTGAAATAAAATAAATAGCTGATTCCTTTTCATCTTTTTTGTTTTTCTTGGTAATATTGTCGACGAGACGCATCAATTTTGATATGTATACAAATCAAGAATCGAAGATAGATCGAGGACTTTTAAGACTGAGGATGAAATCGTTTATAGATTATATTAGTTTTTTTATATCTTTATTGCAGCGATTGTCTTTTTATACGAAAGTTGTTGTCCTTTCTATATGAAAGGTTTGTTTGTCTTTTTTTTTGGCCAAACCCATTCTCAGGCCCCTCTACTCTTCACTTTTTTTTCATCAGGTCCCTATACTTCAATTTGTCGTTTTTGAATCCCCATACTTTAATTTTTGTTATTTTTATACCCCTATACGCAGAAAATGTGGAGAGTGTGCTATACTCTCTGTTAAATAATACACTCCGTTAAATAATGACGTGTCAAAATAAAAAATAATAATGTAGCTAAAATTGAAGGACCAAATAACACTTTTTTCTAAAAAAAATTATTGTCGGGAAAAAAAATAATTTTGCCGGATTCCTCCATTAATGGAGGAGAGAAGCAGGTCTCTCCTCCATTAATGGAGGAAGCCTGCTGGTTTCCTCCTTTAATGGAGGAAACGCAGATCTGCGTTTCCTCAATGGAGGAGACGAACAGGTCGTCTCCTCCATTGAAGAAACTTGCTCTGTGCTTGTTTCCTCCAAATGGAGGAAGGTTTCCTCCAAATGGGGTTTCCTCCATAATGGAGGAGAGACCTGCTGTTCTCTCCTCCATTAATGGAGGAGAGAAAGGCCACCACATTGCAGTGGTGGCCGGTCGGATTTTTTTTTCCGGTATAAAAAAACTCGATTTAAATTTATATTTAAATAGATTAAAATTTAATTTTCAAATAAATTGAGATTTAATTCATTAAATAAAATTTTAATGGATGCCGATCGGAGTGGGGAGAAAACGATGGTGGGACTAAAATTACGGATTAAATTTTATTTTAAAATAAAAATTAAATTCCGAAATAAATTAAAATAATAAACTAATTATAATTATTTGATTAATTTTAATTAGTAAATGCTACACTATTAATTATCTATAAATATATGAATTTATAATAATATAATAAATAATTTAAAAGAAATAAGGTTTGATTTTAATTTGTAGAGTAAGTATAAGGATTTTAATGTAGTATAAACTAAATATAAGAATTTTAAGGTATTTTTTACTTCATTTGAAAGTTAAAAATGTTATATATTTTCTCCACAGTCTCAATAACGGAGAGTGAGGTACACTCTCCAAATTCCATCCATAAAAGGGTGTAATAACAAAGAAATTGAAATTCAAAGGATCTGTAAACGTCAAATTGAAGTATAGGGACCTGATGAAAAAAAGTGAAGAATAGAGGGACCTGAGGATGGGTTTGGCCATTTTTTTTATGAAATCTTATCGTGATAGAACAGTTATGTAATTTTTATTTTTATTTTGTAAGGCGATCTGCGTATCAAGAATTTACATCTTATTCCATGTCAAGTCATTAGAAGCAGTTATATCCTTTTTAAATTCTTACACTTGTAACTGCTTGATATTCATGGAAAATTATTTGATTGTCAACAAAAAAAATATTGCAAGACAGCTATTTGAAACAAAAATATTAAAAAAATAATTAAAAGGCAACAAAGGAGTAATAAAGTGATAATTTATAGTAAAATATAAATAAGCAAAACAAGAATATTAGACAAATTCAAAACATAAAAATGGTAAAACTGTAACGTATTTTTTTAAAATTTTCCGTGTTAAGATAGGATTTATAAATATTATTTTATTTAAGGTAAATATATAAATTTTCCAATTTATAAACTAAAACCGTATTAACTCAACCTGAATCCGTTTAATTTCGTAACATGTGTAAATAGGTTGCGTCAAAAATTAATAGCGCTAACATTAATAAAGAAAAATAATAATGTGTAAATGAAGGAATTCTTACATCAATTTTGTCCACTACATCAATCAGTAAAAAAAAAATAGAGCTAATTATACTATAACAAATTATTAAAATAGTAAAAAAAATCAATTAGCTAAATTATATTATTACAGCTATCCTAATATTGTGTTACAATATTATTAATTCTGTCCACAAATGACATGATGATCTAAGACTCTCTCTCAAATAGAAAACCCTAGCCGTCAAGCGTTTCTCCTCTTGTTTTCGCTTCGGCTGCCGTCAATGGTTTATTTTTGCCGTTGACGGTAGTCATTTTTTTATTACTTTAGAATAAAATAAATGACCGACTCTTTTTCATCTTTTTCATTTTGGTTGGTAAATCTATCAACGAGGCGCATCAATTTCAATAAATAAAAAATCAGAGATGGATTAAGACCTTTCAAGATTGAAGATGAAATCGTTATAGGTTATATTAGTTTTTTTTTTGATAACTATTTTACAGCGATTGTCTTTCTTTTTGAAAGTTTTCCTGTTTTTTCTATATGAAAGATTTGTTGTTTTTTAATGAAGAGTTTGTGAGTGTTCTCTTAGACAGAAAAGGATTGGATCTTATGTGTTAGAGCAGTTATGTAATTTTGATTTTATTTTATAAGGCGATCTGCGAATCAAGGTTTATATCTTGTTCCATGTCAGGTCATTAGAAACGGTTATACCCTTTCTGAATTCTTACACCTGTAACTGCTCTTTATTATTAATGGAAGATTATTCGATTGTCAAAAAAAAAATGTAAAAAATTATCAATATGAAATCAAAATGACAAATTACAAAAATATATTAAGATTTATTTTAAACTTATCGGTAGTTTGACAATTAAAAAATATACAGTAACACTCAGATATAGACTTTTAAAAGGTAACTAATTTTAAAAAGGCCTAATTACTTAAAAAAAACCCACCTTGAAACAATTTTTCGTTTATACCCTGATCTAGGAAAAAGTTCATTTGTACCTTTTTTTTGATTTTTCGTTTTCAACTGTACCCTAAAATTTTATTTTTTGACAATTTAATTAATTAAAGGATGAAAATATTAAAAATAATTAAATAGAAGGGTTATATCATCTTTTTTCTATTTGAAAAAATACAAATAAGTTAAAAAAGGAAGGATTATTTTAAGCTTTTTCTAGATATAAAAAGTTCAATTTAGTAATTTAGGGTAGAGTTGAAAACAAAAATTAAAAAAAGAGTACAAATGAACTTTTTCCTAGGTCATGGTATAAACGAAAAAATATTACAAGGTGGTTTTTTTTTAAGTAATTAAGCCTTTTAAAAAAGAAAATTCAAACACTAAAATAGTGAGAAAAGTTTAAGTGGGCGAAAACAAATTCTAAATTTGCTCCTATTATATAATGCTAAAGGAAAAGTGAATTAGCATGATAATGTTTTGGCTTAATACATCTGCGTGTCCCTGCACTTTTCTGTTTTTGCACATAAGGTCCCTGCACTAAAGTACCCCATTATTAAATCCCTGCACTTTAACTTCCATCATCCCAAGGTCCCTCTGTTAAGATTCTGTTAGCGTGTGCAGTACACGCGCCGTTAATGAGACTAGTATTCAGTTTTGTAGTTTGATATATACAAATAAGGTCCCTACACTTTTAATTTATACAAATAAGGTCCCTACACTTTAATTTTATATAAATAAAGTCCTTATAATTGTTTTCATATAAAAAATTATTTTAATATATATATTTTAAAAAATATATAATTTTTAAATAATAATATAAGATGCTAATGCAATTTAATTAACTTTTTATAATGTTTAAATTAACAATAAAAATATTTTTTAAATTAATAAAAATATTATTATTTTTTTTATTTTTTTATTAGAAATGGAAGCAGTCAGCTTTGTCTTGTTAGTTTATATAACACACTCAAATTCGAAATTGACATAGATGAGGATCGACGTCTGTTTACTTTTTTTTTAGAATACTTCTGTAAGTGCGATGTTGTTATATATTATTTAAAAAAATCATTAGTATAAAATATCATTTTAATAATTTAATAAAAAATATTAAAATTACTTTTATTTATGTTAGTTAATATTCACTTTTAAAAATAATAAATCTAGTTCACTTTTATTTTTTAATATAATTAAAAAATTAATTAATTTTATTTTTTATTTAAAGCTAAGTAATTTATATTTTAAAGATTTAATAAAATTATATTAACGATCATTTTATAAAATAAATATGATTTAAGTATTATAGTATATTTCGTGAATGAGGCCCTTACTCAAGAAATATTTAAAATTAGTTTTTAAAAAAATAAAGGTAACATAAAAAATTATTAAAAAATTAGAAATTCATTCAGACTTCTGCTTTATATGTCTCCTTTAAAAATGGAAGTAGACAGCTCAAACTTGTAAGCTTATATAACATACTCAACTTTGAAATTGACGTATATCAAGATCAAAGTCCGTTTACACCTCTAAGTGCGATGTTATCATATTATTTAAAAAATAAAATTTATCGGTATAGAATATTATTTTAATTATTTAATAAAAAATATTAAAATTCGTTTTATTTCTCTAAGTTATTGTTTATTTGTCAAAATAAAAATTAAATTCACTTTTATTTTCAACGTAATAAAATAAATAAATAAATATCTTTTATTTATAGATGAATAATAATACATTAAACATTCAGTAAGATATAATTTTTGACATTATTATTATTTGAATATGTTTAACTTCATACCCTTTAAAAAATATTAGTTTTAATATTTTATACTTAAATTTAGTTTTATTAAACTAAAAATTAATGCATATTTATACATAATCTCAACATTTAAAAGTGCAGGGACGTAACATTAAAAAATTAAAAGTGCAGGGATCTAAAATTAAGAAAATTGAAAGTGCGTTAACGGCGTCAACACTCGCCTTAACAGAGGGACCACGGGATGATGGAAGTTAAAGTGCAGGGATTCAATGATGGATATTTTAGTGCAGGGACCTTATGTGCAAAAACAGAAAAGTGCAGGGACTCGCCTTAGCATGATAATGTTTTTACATAAGTTCAGCTTGAAAGCTAATAAACCACATCATTCAAATAAGTCTATAAAATATTAAGCTTTTCGAAAACAAGATCCTTACTGTACAGTTTCCCACGCATATTAGCTAAAGCTAGTTTGTTTTTGTGTCTGAGCCATTCAACACTGAACTGCTTGATTTACCCGTCTAAGCCTCTTCATTCTTTATGGTCTTCATGGTCTCTGCAAAATCCTCTCTGTAGTGTTTCCAACGCACGTTAGCTAATGCCAATTTCTCTTTGGCTCCGAGCCTTTCGGCATTGGACTGCTTGAATTCCCCTTCTAAACCTCTCCATTCTTCGAGTTCTCTCGATGCTCCTTCATTGGCTTTCTGCAGTTCAATTGCAGCAGATTGCTTCTGGGAAAGAAGCTCCTCCTTTTGTGTCGTTAAGCGCTGAATTTCAGCATGGAGTTTCGCTTCTTCTTCCGAGAGCCTTGAGCATTTTTCCTCCAAGGCACTTAGTTCCTTTTGTCTTTGATCCAATCTTGCGTTCAGATCAACAGTTTTCCCTGCAAGAGATATTTTGCGAGCTTGCACAGCTTCTGCAATGATAGTAGATTTTGGGACGCTCTCTTGAAATTCTGCCAAACGAGAAGCTAGATCTTCAAGAATTGTTTTCTCCTGTAAACTGTTAGAATGCTGAACGAGGGCAAGGATAATCTTCTCGATATTTCCAAAGGCATCAGCTTGTCGTATAGCCTCTAATGACATATTGAGAAACCCGTCCAGCACTTCCTTTTGTTGACGTACAAAGTCAGGCCTAGTTGCTTCACTTGGAACTGGAATTTCATTGCTGGGAAAGGATTTCCGAGTCCTCGTCCGATTTAAAATTTCAGTCAGAAGATTCTTAGAAAGTTTCTGCACATCTGGGGAGGATAATACAGGCTCGGAGGGAGGATCCTGTCATCAATAGATTAATTGAACAAATGAGCTGTAAGAGTTCACACAATCTTAATTATCCCAGATTCTCGATATAAGGTTGATATGTTATCTGATATATTAATGTAAAATCAAATATGCGTAATAAAATGGGTAAGAAAATTACCTGAGGAAGATCCTGTTCATTGACAATAGCAGGAAGCGGAAATAATTCCTTCGTAATTTCTTGTTCATTAGTGGTAGCTCCGGTTTGAACTGCTCCTTCAGTCTGACTCGGTGGTTTAGCAGTTAAAGGAGTTACTATAGCAGTTGACGGTTCAACCGTCACTTTAGTTTCGAGTACTTCCTTCTGGAGTAGATCTTTCTCCTTTAAAATGCACTTCTGATATTTTTTGATATGACAACTCAGAGGATCAAGATCTAGTGTTGCAAATGCTCGCTTGGGCAGTTTCGGTTCATCTTTATTGACTTCCTTTGCAGGTTCAATCACAGAATAATGAACAGCACTATGGACTTCAATCTCAACTTCAACTTTAAGAGTATCGTTCACTATATACCCTACAGGCCTCTTTCTTGTGCTTACAGGAATGACAAATAGGAAACCCCATTCGCTTTGTTTCTCAACGAACACATATTGTGTATCTGAAAATGATACTAGTTATGCGCATGATTTGCTAGAAGTTGCCAGTGATTCTAAACTTTTAACAATCATGGAGTTCAAAATGCAAGTATTCATAACGAGTCATCTGAGTTCCAAGTTGGGATATAGAAGAAAAAATAGAGTACAAGAACTTTCAATTATACTACATGTACCTCGTGTAAATGCAGACTTCTTCGTGTATTGATTAATTAGTGACATACTAAAAGATGCACTTCTGCTCCAGCCATTTGGCAAACTAATTGAGTCAGCAACGTCTAACAAACAATTCACAGAGTTTTCTTTTGGGAAAATATGCAAACGCCTGCAAATTTATATGAGCAGATGAAAATAGACTTTTGCAAAAGAAGCACATATATCAAAATTAAAATGAGACAACCATGAGTTATACCATTTACATCTGTCGGCAATGAAAATGTCAGAATACAGACCCTCTGAAGTTAATTTGGAAAAGTTTTCAATTTTCCATGTGAATTTAGTTGAGTTGAGATACTTCATTTTCTCAGAGCTTTTGCATCAAAATAGCAATATGTGTTAAAAATTATCCTACACAACTTACAAGTACAGCAAATTTATTGAATAATTACATGGTGAAATCAAATACATACTTCAAACTTTGAACAAATTCCAAATAATTATCACTTTGCATAAAGAACAATTTCATGAAAAAAAACATTTAGATACACACACCTGCAATGATCGAAGGAAATTCCCTTCTTACTTCACTTTCTTCTTCAACACATTACTATTCTATTTTGAACTTAGGGCTCCAAGTCTAAACACATTTGATTTATATAGGCATAATGCTGAATTGGGTTACTGCGCTTCTCCTATTTATTGCATTGGATCCCTGCACTTGTCCTATTTTTGGAGATGCTCTATGTATAGAAATTGGACTAATTATAATGTTTTAGAAGTTTTTCCGCCAATTTACATGATTTATAATTCATATTGAAGTTTATGGGAATTTTAGGGTTCCAAATCTAAACACATTTGATTTCGGATTGAGATTTCTTTAAGTTCAAATGAACTTGAGGGAATAATGTTCACGATCTACACCGTCATTTTAAAATAGGCTTAATCACCAAAAAAATCCTCACCTTTTAGTCCTTTTTCAGTTGCACCCTGACGTTGCTATTTTGTCAGTTGCGCCCTAATTCGCACTTTTGGGTTTCAATTCCACCTCAAAATCAAATTGAACTTTTTTCACTCGGCAAAAATTCATAAAAACCCTTAGAAAGTACTCGTTTGAATTCTAGTCCACATAAAAAGTTAAAAATGGATGATTTATTTTAACTTTTTGCAAATGAAAACGAGATCAATTTAGTACTTGAGGGTGAAATTGAAAACCAAAAGTGCGAATTAGGGTGCAACTGATAAAATTGTAACGTCGGGGTGTATTTGAAAAGAGGCTAAAAGGTGGGGGGCTTTTTGGTGATTAAACCTTTAAAATAAATGGTGTAGATTAATTTGATTAAAATTTTGCTTTTTTGATACACCATTCATTTGGTAATGAACGGTGTAAATCGGCCGATGTGGGCCTAGCCTAAATGGTTAAAGCGTCTTTAAGTGCATCGAGAGGTTGTGGGTTCGAACCACGCCTCGATAACTAACAACTAACATGAGACTCTAAAGAGTCGATTTCCACCTTTGATGAAAAAAAAGGCGGTATAAATCGCGAACATGATCCTTTCAAGTTCAAAATGAACTTGAGAAAATCTCAATCCATTGATTTTTATAGGCATAACCCAAAATTGGGTTCCTGCACTTGTGCTATTCTTTAGTTTGTATCCCTACACTTGTCCTATTCTTGCATTCGGTCACTGCAGTGCACTTATTTTGTAAACTTTGAGTTTTATGCTTTTAATTACTAGATCCCTCCATCACAAAGAAAATTAATGCTGCCAATTTAAACCAGAATAAAATAATTTAGAGACTTAATTTCGATAAAAATAAACATGTATAGACTAATAAAGATATGAAGTATGGAAACAAATAAAAAAATATTATCTCAGTACATACTTCAATTTCTTGATGGGGAATATTTGAGATATAAAATTTTAATATGGATAAATAAATTCGGCCAAACACATATTTGGATCCCTGTATTATCATTTTTTTCCAATTTAAATCCATGAACTATAAAACGTTTAAAATAAGTCCCTGCACTATCAAAAGTCTCCGATTTAAGTCCCTCCGTCCCATTCTGTTAGAGAGTGAGATAGAAACGCTTGACTCTGAGATAGGTTGTAGTTAAAATTTATGAAATTAAAATTTTAAATCCTTACACTATAATTTTTTTACCATTTGAGTCTTTGCACTATAAATCTAACTTAAATTTTTAATTACTCAAAATTAATTAATTCAAAAAAAATTAATTTAGTTAAATAAAAATAAATATTTTTAAAAATATGATATTTTAAAGATTGCGAGGTAGATGAACAGTTTTTTAATATATTTAATTTTTTTATAAAAATAAAAAATTAATTGTATAAATAAAAAATTATTTTTTTTAATTAAATTAATAAATTTTAAATAATTACAATTTTAAATTAAATTGCAAATTTTTTATTAATAGTCGGAGATGATTCTAGTTTTGGAAATGCTAAAAAAATTTAATAGCATTAGAAAAGAAAAGAAAATAAAAATATTATTAATATTATTTAAATTATGTGATAGAAAGACTTAAAATTGATGTTTCTAATAGTGCAAGAACTCAATTTGGAACAAAATGATAGTGCAGATATCAAAATTGCATTTTTGATATGTAATTGTTTACGTCATCCACATTCCGTTAACTTGCGCAATAATAGGGACTTAAAATAGATATTTTTGATAGTGCAGGAACTTATTTTAAACGTTTTATAGTTCAGGGACTTAAGTTGGAAAAGAGTGATAGTGCAGGGACCCAAATATGTGTTTGGCCAATAAATTCAAGAAATTTAAAATCAAAATGTGAACAAGCTCAAGGACTCTGCACTTCTCCATTATATATATAAAGTAAAGAAACACGAAACTTTAAACTGCTTGATTTCCCCGTCTAAGCCTCTACATTCTTCATGGTCTCTGCAAGATCTTCTTTGAAGTGTTTCCAACGAACGTTAGCTAATGCCAATTTCTCTATGGCTTGGAGCCGTTCCCGATTAGACTGCTTGATTTCTCCTTCTAAGTCTCTCCATTCTTCAAGGTCTCTCGATGCTCCTTCGTTGGCTTTCTGCAATTCAATTCTTGCAGATTCTTTTTGTATTTCTAAGCACTGAATTTCAGCTTGGAGTTTTGCTTGTTCTTCTGAAAGCCTTGAAAATGTGTCCTCCAAGGTAGTTATATCCTTTTGTCTTTGATCCAATATGCCATTAAGATCTACAGTTTTCCCTGCAAGAGATATTCTGCAAGCTTCCACAGTTTCTGCTTTGATTGTAGAACTCGGAATGCTCTCTCGAAATTCGGTCAAATATGAAGCTAGATCTTCAAGAACTGTTTTCTCTTGTAAACTGTCAGCTTGCTGAATGAGTGCAAGGATAATCCCCTCGATGTTGTCAAAGGCATTAGCTTGTTGTATAGCCTCTAATGACATACTGAAGAACCCGAGCAGTGCTTCCTTTTGTTGTCTCACAAAGTCGGGCCTCGTTGCTTCGATTGAAACTGTCATTTCATTGCTAGGAAACAATTCTTGAATCCTTGTGCGACTTGAAATTTCATTCAGAAGATTCTTAGAAGTCTCCTGCACATCTGGGGACGATAATACATGCTCAAAGGGAGGATCCTGTCGTCAATAGATGAATTTGACAAATGAGGTCTATATGCTACCTGGTATAATCCATCTGAAATCAATGGGCTATGAGTGCAGAGTCCCAACATGTTTATAAATACTAGCCCATCCTCACGCACTGTTGATACCATTTAACTCTACTAATGCCTAACACAATGGGTAAGAAAATTACCTGAAGAGGATCCTTTTCATCGACAATAGTAGGAGGTGGAAGTGATTCCTTCACAATTTCTTGCTCGTTACTGGAAGCTCCAGTTTGAACTGCTCCATCAGTCTGATTCAGTGGTTTAAGCGTTACCATATCAGTTGGTGGTTCTACGGCTGCTTTATGTACTTTCTTCTGGGGTAGAGGAACTTGATCTGGTGGTGTTTCAACTGCTCGTTTAGGCAGTTTTGGTTCATCTTGATTCACTTCCTTTGCAGGTTCAATCACAGAATAATGCACCACACTACGGACTTCAATCTCGACTTCAACTCTAAGAGTATCATTCACTAGAAACCCTGCAGCAGGACTGTTTATTTCGCTAAGAGGAATGAAAGATGTGAAACCCCAGTCGCTTTCTTTTGCATTGAATACATGTTGTGTATCTGAAAATGATAGTAGTAGTATTAGTATGCTTATCAAATAATTCTAAACTTTTCATTATCATGGAGTTTACAGTGTAAGTATTCATAATGAGGCATCTGAGTTCCAAGTTCGGATATAGAATAAAAATAAAGTACAATACTTTCAATTATGCTAATTCATGAACCTTTTGTAACTGTGGACTTTTTCTTGAATTGATTAATTACTGACAGGATAAAATCTGCATCTCTGCTCCAACCATTTGGCAAACTTACTGAGTCAGCAACGTCTAAGTATATTGACAAATGATCCACATTGTTTCCTTTCGGGAAAATATTCAAACGCCTGCGAATTTGTACAGCCAGATGAACATAGATCACTTGATATGAGAAGATCAAAACTAAATTGAGAACGGCCATGATTTATACCATTTACATCCTTGGCCAATGAAAATGTCTGAATACAATTTCTTTTCAGTCAATTTGGAAAAGTTATCAATTTTCCATGTGAATTTTGTTGGGGCCGGATTCTCCATATTTCCTGAGCTTTTGTTTGCATCATGCACCAACAGAATAGCAATATGTGTTAAAAATTATAAAATTCAAGTACAGCAAATTTTATTGAATAATTACATGATAAAAAACCTCTTGGAAAATCTAAAAATGAAACCAAACTTTGAACAATTCCAAATATTTTTTTACTTTCCATAACTGGAGGCTAATTCTTAATAAAGCAAGTGATGAAATGAAAACGAGCATTTACATACACACCTTTCTTCACTTCCTCCTGAGAAATTCTTAGATAGACTCGGTCTACCACGTCATCCATAGACCAAACCTATCACATTATGACACATCATTAAAATGATGGCAATCTTATAATATTACTATTCAAAGGTGTAAATAAGTAAAAAACGAATTTACAAGATTGTCATCATTTTAATGATGTGTCATAATGTGATAGGTTAGTCTACGGATGACGTGGTAGACCGAGTCTACATAAGAATTTCTCCTTCCTCCTTCAACTTATGGCTCCAAGTCTGAAAATATTAGCATATGAAATTAAATATTTATAATAAGGGAATTTGAAACGTTAGATTCCACATTTTCGAAAGTGTCTTTATTATTTTTACTATTTTTGGCAGAACCCAAAATACCTCTGTAATCCAACTTTGGGCTTTTGGTCTCAACATATTTGACTTACATAAATGATCATTTCAAAATAAAGAAATTCGAAACGTTAGATTTGGCATTTTTGGTGTCTTTTCTATTCTATTTTGAAAAATTACACTGTAGGTGCCTGATTTTTGAGTTTACTATTTCAGATTTTTATTTATTTGTAATTAATATTCTGATATTTTAAAAATATGTGAAACAAATAGTTTCAGCTATTTAATTATTTGTATGTTAAAAGATATAAAAATTTAGTCTGATATTATTTAAAATAGGGTTAGTGTCATAAAAATTCAACAAATTTACACGTTTTTTTATTTTAAACTTGCCGTTTAAAAATCTTCATTTTCATACACCAACTGCCATTTTCTTTCAAATCGATACACCGAGTGAAAATCCGGTGAGAATCGTTGAGTTAGCAATCAGAAAGTGGCATGTCAAAAAGAACCAAGTAGTGACATATCAATGATTTTCACCAGATTTTGAAAATGGTATATCGATTTTGAAAAAATAATAGTTCGTGTATGAAAATGACGATTTTTAAACGGCGTGATTAAAATGACAAAACATGTTAGTTAATTTTTATGACATTAACTCTTTGAAATGACACCCATCTATCAGTTTTGGTATGTTTTATAAAAAACATTTGTAGTCATATTAATTGAGATATATTTAGCCAATTTGAATTCAACACGTTTAACTAATCGAGTCATGTTTTTATTTTTTAAGTTACAAGTTAAGCTTCTAAATTAATCTTGTTAGATTGATAATTGATGGATACCGAATCCTACAATAAATATAGTGGAGCCGAGTCACAGGAGATCCATTCTCGGGTGATACCGGACTCCCCACAAAGACCTGAATATATGAAGAAGGCGCCGAATCCCTTGAGATTCGCCAATATACCGATGAAGACCGAATCCCATAGGATCCGCCCAAAGCGCGTTAATCCGGGATTCGGGTAGATCGCCATATCTAGAAGTATCTTTCTATTTGGATACAAACTCCAACATGGAAATATAAGTTCTATCTTAGGAAGACGAGACTATTTAGAAAGACGTTCCTAAATAGGACTCATGTCTGAATAAGATAGATCACGACAAATCAGGATGAATCCCTACAACGTAGCTCGATCCCTACAAAGTAGGATTCACTTACCTATTATGACTCTATCAGGTATATTCGGCTACTATAAAAGCAGCATGAGGTATGCCTAGAGTCACAATTATATTCATATACTCAAAACGCTGCTCAAAGCTCTAAACTGACTTTAGCATCGGAGAGTTAATCAGACAACCTCCGTCCGGTTAGCTTCTACATAAAAGGTAATTAAAATAAAAGGTAATTACTATCAATTCCCTAAATTTCAACATATTACACTATTTAGACCTTTATTTTTGTTATATTATATTAAAACACTCTTTCGTCATGTTTTCCGTTAGCAGGCCCGGCCTTAGGCGTAGGCCACTAAGGCATAGGCCTAGGGACCCATACTTCAAAGGGCCTCATATTTATATGAGTCCTTTAAAAATATATATATATATATATATATATATATATATATATATATATATATATATAAAAATTTTAAAAAATATATTTTAAGCGTTTTAATGATAGGTGTTATAATATTTATTTTAAAAATTATCGGACCCTTCAGTAATAAGTGTGTAGTTTTTGACTCATACCAACAAAAAAATTAAAAGTTGTATATTTTATAATTATTTAAAGTTTAATCTCTTTCTATTTATCCATTTAATAAAAAAAATTACATTATATATGTTTCTTTGTACTTTTTAAAAAAATTACGTTTTTGTAATTTTTTTTGTTGCAAAAATACGCTTTGTAAAATGTATTAAAAATTTACCATAAATCTACCAATGATCTACCATAGCATATTTTCATTAAAAAAAACAGCGTATTTTTGTAAAACAAAAATAAAAACGAGCGCATTAAACATTTTAATGAAAATAAATATTTTTATTAAAATCCATTGCCTAAGGCCTCATTTAACCTAAGGCCGGCCCTGCCCGTTAGTCACCAGCTAGTTAAGCAAAATAATAGTATATTCTGAAAATTTGATATATCATACTAATCGGTCCTTTTATTTTTTAATGTTACACACTTTAGCACCACATATATTTTTCAATATGTTTAATTCTTTAAATTCAATAACATAAAAATATATAAATAATAGGAAAAAAATGTTTTATTTATTTTTAATTATAATTAATATGTCATGTAGTTATTTATTTTTAATATAAAATAATATAAATAGTAATAAGGGAGTATGAATTAATGATATTACTATTTATACTTTTATAAATAAGATAATATATATAATTTTGACATATTTTTTTATTAAAATATAACTTTTTCTATTTTTATATTATTTGCAATGTAATGTTTTTCAAGTTATCTTATTTTATAAATATAAATAAATATATTACTACCATTAATACATACCTATTACTATTACTACTAGTTTCGCATTACGTGCCACGCACGTGACTCGTAGTGTGACTCGTCCATATACGTATTAATAAAAGTTATCGTAATCATAGCAGTATATTTTATTTGTGATTATTAGTCAGAATTTTTATTATAAATAAATATAACACTTTAGTTTATTAATTTTTAAAATTATGCGATGTTAATAACATTTATTTATAGTTTACTATAACTTTTTATAATATTTTGACAATCATAGAATCGACTTATATAGAAAAATAAATTCTTTACATATATAAATTCTTTACATATTAAATAACTGGTTTTATAACTATTTGTACAGTAAACAATTACATATAAAATAAATGGTTTTAAAAATTGGTTTACTTAGTATTCATTCTCTCCAAATTATAGGTTGTTTTTTTTATGTAAATTTGTTCCAAGTTAATGGAAAATATCCTATGAATTTCTTTTGACTATTCATCTAGTAAATTTATTATGAAATTATAAAAGTGGAACTTCTTATTATTAGTGATTGATTTGTTCTTTGTTCTTTGTATGTATGTATATAATTTTATGGGTGGAGATTTTTACACTCCACTCATTTATAATGACACTCCAAATTTTAACAAATAGACTAATATATCCTTCTGATTATGGTGTCTATTTTTTTTGTTATCCCTTCATATAAAATTATTCCTTCAAATTTTATATTTTCTAGAAATTTTATATTCATAATTTTAAAAAAATCGCGATGTGTAAAAAAAGTCTGTTAAATTACTGTTATTTTTAATACTAAACTAATTCCATTATACAATTTTTTTACATATAAATTATTTAAAGTTATCGTTATTTATTCAAAACACTTAATTTATATTCATTAATTATTAAATCAATTTGTTTTAGCAAAACACTATTAAGTATGTGATATTTAAAATGTATTAGTTGACAACTAATAATATTTTATTGTAGAATAGTGAGAATAATACATAGTTAAATTTAGTCTTATCTAACCTTGTCTTACGGTATTAAAATATAGTTGGGTTCAAATTATCAAAATATTAGGATAACCATAATTGTATTCCAAATCAACCACACATAGTAATATTAGGAGTAGTTTAAGTTAGTTAAGATTCTAAATAAATTAGGAGTACTTTATATTAATATTTTATTATTATAATTAATAAATTACCATAAAACCTATATTTAAGTGAATAATTAGTTATAAATTAAAAAGGATTATTACGTAAATTTGCCTGTCCCCCCCCATCCGTGCTTTTATATATAGTATAGATTTATTTTATATTAAAAGTAAATTATAATACGATGTATAAATTGTAATTAAAAAATAAAACAATTTTGTTATTATATATATTGTTTTTATCTTATCAATTTTAAAGAATTAAAGAGGTTATAATATATATATATATATATATATATATATATATATATATATATATATATATATATATATATATATATATATATATATATATATATATATATATATATATATATATATATATATATTATATGGTGATAAAGTGTAATATTATAAATAATAAGGCTGATTAATATATAATATTTAAAACTTTACAAAGGCATATAGTGATGAAAATTCCTACCGAAAGAGGAGTAATTATCCTGAAAATAGATAAGAAGATAGCTAAGAAGTGCTATGATAAAATAGTTAAAAAAAACTTTTCAAGAATCAAAGCAAGAAAAAGACTAAAACAACGCAAATCAAGAAAAATCCAATTAAAAAGATATGAAGATAAGAAGATAACCTAATTGACGAAAAGTTATGCTTTTACTTTTAATAAATATCTATATTTATGATAATGGTTATAAACATTTTTATCATTAACTAGTTTCACATTACGTGCTATGCACGTGACTCGTAACGTAACTGCTCAATGAACATATTAATAAATTTATTATAATTATATCAATTTTTTATTTATAATTAATATTAAATTAGTTAAGAATTTTTATAAAAGTAAATATAATATATTCGGTTATTAATTTTTTTTCCATACTGAATTTATTCTTGTTTTGGTTTTATAATAAGCATAATTAAATAATTAATTTAATTTTATTAATAATATCTTTAAAAATAATAAGATATAAATTTAAATAATAATATATTGACCAAATACAATATTTTAATTTTGTAGTTCAATCAAACTAAAAGATAGGTATTCCTACTAATTTGGAGACAATTTAGCTATTTTGTACATACTAAAAATTAAATTGGAGATAATTTAGCTACCTATTCTAATTAGGACTTTAATTACAGTAGTGATTAATTAAATAACTAATTAGTTAATGACTATAAACCCTTTATTTAGTAGTAAACTGAAAAGGATTATTCAGTAAATTTGCCTGTCCCCCCTCCCATCCGTGCTTTTATATATAGTATAGATATAGATAAAGATCGACGTTTTCCTCCAATATCGACTAAAGGACTTCGCCCAAATTGAAAGGACACGAATAAAAACGTTTTGCCCAAAGAAAAATATCCCATCTAAATAGACTAAAACAAATCAAAAAGAGGCTTAGACTAACCTTTCAAAATTTCAGAGTTTAAATTAACTCTACAAAAGAAACGGAAGTATAGATTAATTTCGCAAATAAAAAACAAAACAAGAAACAAGAGTTTAAATTAACATTAGTTTGATATGTTTTTGCATAAACTCACTTCGAAAGCTAATAAACTACATGGTTCAAATAAGTGTTTATGAAATATTAAGCTTTCCAAGACCAAGATCCTCTTTGTAGAGTTTCCAACGCACATTAGCAAGTGCTAATTTCTCTTTGGCTCCAAGCCATTCACCATTGGACTGCTTGATTTCCCCTTCTAAGCCTCTCCATTCTTCAAGGTCTCTCGACGCTCCTTCATTTGCTTTCTGCAATTCAATCACAACATTCTTTTTTTGCATTTCTAAGCACTGAATTTCAGCTTGGAGTTTTGCTTGTTCTTCTGAAAACCTTGAGAATTTGTCCTCCAAAGCACTTAATTCCATTTGTCTTTGCTCCAATTTTCCATTAAGATCTACAGTTTTCCCTGCAAGAGATATTCTTCGAGCTGCCACAGTTTCTGCTATGGTTGAGGTATTCGCAATGCTCTCTCGAAATTCTGCCAAACGAGAAGCTAGATCCTCAAGAATTGTCTTCTCGTGTAAACTGTTAGCATGCTGAACGAGTGCAGGGATAATCCCCTCAATATTGTCGAAGGCATTAGCTTGTTGTATAGCCTCTAATGACATATTGAAGAACCCGAGCAGTGCTTCCTTCTGTTGATTCATAAAGTCAGGCCTACTTGCCTCGATTGACACTGGAATTCCAATGCTAGGAAATAAGTTTTGAGTCCTTGCCCGGCTTGAAATTTCAGTTAGCAGATTCTTAGAAATTTTCTGTACATCTGGGGAGGATGGTACAGGTTCAGAGGGAGCTGGATCCTGTCATAAATAGATGAACTTGACAAATGAGCTACGAGTTTGCATTATCTTGATTTCAATGGGCAATGAGTGGAGAGACCCGACATGTTTATAAATACTAGCATATCCTCACATGCAGTTGATATCCGATGTTAAAAATAAAGCAAATATGCCTAATAAAATGGGCAAGAGAATTACTTGAGGAACATTCTTTTTGTTGACAATAGTAGGAGGCAGAAGTGATTCCTTCGCAACTCCGTCGGTCTGACTCGGTGGTTCAACCATTGCTTTAGGTTCATGTACTTCCTTCTGGAGTAGAGGAACTTGATCTAGCGGCGTTTCAACTGCTAAATTAGGCAGATTCCGTTCATCCTTATTAATTTCCTCTGCAGGTTCAATCACAGAATAATGCACAACACTATGGACTTGAACCTCAGCTTCAACTGTAAGTGTATCATTCACTAGATAGCTTGCAGCAGCATCATTTAGTTTGCTAAGAGGAATGAAATATTTGAAACCCCAATCGCTTTCTGCTGCGTGGAATACATGTTGTGCATCTGATAAAAGCTACCAGTATTATTAGTATCCTTACGCGCATGATTTGCTACGAGTAGCAAATCATTCTAATCTTTTCACTAGCATCATTCCAAGTGGGGAGCAAATTTTATATAAAAAAACAATTATATATACCTTTTGTAAATGAAGTCTTTTTCCTTAATTGATTAATTATTGAGAGGCTAAATTTGACATCTCTGCTCCAACCATTTGGCAAACTTATTGAGTCGGCAACGTGTAGGTATATTGACAAATGATCCACATTGTTTCCTTTCGGGTAAATACACAAACGCCTGCGAATTTGCAGAGCCAGATGAAAATAGGCTGTATATATACATGCGATAAGATGAAAACTAAAATGAGATCAACCATGATTTCTACCATTTACATCTTTCGGCAATGAAGATGCCAGAATACAGATAGCTTGGAGTCAATTTGGAAAAGTTATGAATTTTCCATGTGAGTGTAGTTGAAGTAGAAACCTTCATATTCTCGGAGCTTTTGCATGCACCAACAAAATAACAATAGGTGTTACAAAATTATTAGATACAAGTACATCTAATTTATAGAAGGATTAACTCATTTTAAAGTCCCTCAACTTTATGGATTTTGTTTATCTGATCCTTAAACTTTTATTTAGGCTTATCTAATCATTTAACTTTATGTTTATTTATTTATCTGGTCTCTAAACTTTCATTTGAGCTTATCTAGTCCCTTAATTTTACGTTTTTCTTTATCTGATTCCTCAACTTTGTGTTTTTTTATTTACCTAATCTTTTAATTTTACATTTTTGAGGACCAGAGAAAGCGAAAAATTAAAATTCAGGGACATATCTATCTATAACAAATATAAAAGTGTATTCGCGAGGGGAACACTTCCATTCATGGACAAAAATACCCTCTACATATTTTATCCAAGTTGATATTCCTAATTGTGACATATAAGAATATTTGTGCTTAACAAATAGAAAGATAACATTCCTAATCCATAAAACAAACATATTAAAAATAATTATTGCAGTAGCTACCATTATGTATTAAATTTCCAATACTAAAAGGAATTGTGTAACAACTATCATTATTTAAATTCCTAATCCTAATAGGAATTACACAAATATATCACTATATATAAAAGAATATGACTAGTTTCATTAATATTAAATAATCATATTATAATATTTGTGTTAAAACTTTGATATTTTTTATATTTATTAGTTATTTACTATGAAAATAAGATAAATTTGTTTCAATCATATTATCATTTTTTAATAACAACAATATCAAAAATTAACTCTATTGTTTAATTCTGACTTTTTAACATTTCCAATAAAAGAAATTAAAATTTTATAAAATAATTAAACAAAACAAATAACAAAAATACAAGTCTAATAAAATTTAAATAATAATATATTATTAAAAAAATATACAATTATAATATTAAATAACGGGTCATATAGATATCGTTAACGTGCGTAGCACGTGACCAAAAAAACTAGTAAGACTAAATGGAAGTTGAGGAATCAGATAAATAAATATATAAAGTTAAAGGACCAAATAACATTAAATAAGAGTTTAGAGACCAGATAAATAAAGCTTATAAAGTTAAAGGACCTCAAAATGGGATAATCCTTTAAAGAAAAATTACATGGTAAAATCAATTACCACACTCCAAACCTCTTCGAAAATCTTTTAAAAATGTGAGGGACAACTTAGTTAATTAGACATTACTTCGGAGAGATTTTATAATTATCCCTTATAAAAACTTATTGAATTTATTTTTATTATTTTTATATATATAATATTAATTTAAAAAGAGTAAAATTGAATAATTTAAACATTTGTTGAAATTGTTTTTTTATTGTATATTTAATTTTAATGTTTACATTTTTTATCGTATGTACTGATTGTTTGATAAAACAATGTGTTGACCAATCAAAAACAGCAGTGCTGGCCAAATTAACTATTTAGTCCTGGCTAATTAGCCAATTCCGTCTTGAACTGAACTGGCTAATTAGCCAGGACCGAACGACTAAATTTTGTTCATCTATCTCTGAAATTCTATACATACATACAGTCCAAAGCCAACAAATAATGAAATTATAAATTTACAGTAAAAAGCTTACCTTCAAGCCGAACTCCGATGAACGATGCAGCGGCAGTTTTCAGATGAGCGGAGGAAGATTTAATTGATAAGAAAATTAAGTTGATATATAAGGGTGTATTTGAATAGCAATTTTTTTTATTTTTCTTATTAGCAGATGAGTCCCAAACGTAGTTGTTTTCGTGCTTCCTAAATGATGCCAATTAGGGGTTAGTGGTATGTGTAAGCATCTGAATCTGCCAATTATGGTACAGTTTTTAAACCCGCAGCATACTTAATCATTGATATGCAAGGAATATGAACTAATTCAGTTTATTAGTTTAGGTGGGTGAACTAATTCAATTGATTAGTTTGATAATAATTTGGGATAAGTTCAATTTGAAGGCTAATTATATGAATCGAAATAAGTGTTTACGAAATATTAAGCTTTCCAAGACCAAGATCCTCTTTGAAGAGTTTCCAACTCACATTATCGAATGCTACTTTCTCTTTGGCTCCGTGCCATTCCGCATTGGACTGCTTAATTTCCCCTTCCAAGCCTTTCCATTCTTCAAGGTCTCTAAATGCTACTTCATTAGCTTCATGCAATTCAATTGCAGTAGATTGCTTTTTTATCATTAAGCGCTGAATTTCAGCTTGGAGTTTTGCTTCTTCTTCCGATAGCCTTGAGAATTTGTTCTCCAAGGCAGTTATTTCCTTCTGTCTTTGCTCCAATCTCGCATTAAGATCTACAGTTTTTCCTGCAAGAGATATTCTGCGAGCTTCCACAGTTTCTGCTTTGGTGGTAGAGTTCGGAATGCTCTCTCGAAATTCTGCCAAACGAGAAGCTAGATCTTCAAGAATTGTCTTTTCCTGTAAACTGTTAGCATGCTGAACGAGTGCAAGGATAATCCCCTCAATGTTGTCAAAGGCATTCGCTTGTTGTATAGCCTCTAGTGACATATTGAAGAAACCGAGCAGTGCTTCCTTTTGTTGACTCACAAAATCAGGCCTAGTTGCTTCAATTGAAACTGGAATTTCATTGCTAGGAAATGATTTTTGAGTCCTTCTCCGACAAGAAATTTCATTTAGAAGATTCTTAGAAATTTCTTGTACATCTGGGGACGATAAAGCAGGCTCAAATGGAGGATCCTGTGGTCAATACAAAAACAACTGAGAGTTTGCAAAATCTTGATTATCCAAAATTCCCAATTTAAGTCTATATGCTACCTAGTATATTCCATCTGAAGTCAATGGGCAATGAGTGCAGAGTCACAACATGTCTATAAATACTAGCCGATCCTCACACACAATTGATACGCGATGATACCATTTAACTCTACTAGTGTTACAATAAAGCGCATATGCCAAACAAAATGGGTAGGAAAATTACCCGAGGAAGATCCTTTTCATGATCGACAATAATAGGAGGCGGAAGTGATTCCTTCACGATTTCTTGTTCGTTACTGGAAGCTCCAGCTTGAACTGCTCCTTCCGTCTGATTCAGTGATTTAGCAGTTAAAGGGATTATTATAGCAGTTGGTGGTTCAACCGTTGCTTTAGTTTCATGTACTTCCTTCTGGGATAGAGGAACTTGATCTACTGGTGTTTCAACTGCTCGCTTAGGCAGTTCCGGTTCATTTTTATTAACTTCCATTGCAGGTTCAATCACAGAATAATGCACAACACTGCGGACTTGAATCTCAGCTTCAACTATAAGAGTATCATTCACTAGATACCCTGCAGCAAGATTGTTTATTTCCCTAAGAGGAACGAAAGTTTCGGCACCCCAGTTAATTTTTGTTGCAGTGAATACACATTGTTGTCGATCTGAAGATGTGACTAGTATTATCAGTATATGCTTACGCGCATGATTTGTTAGAAGTAGCAGATGATTCTAAACGTTTCACTATCATGGAGTTCACGATGCAAGTATTCATAACGAGGCATCTGAGTTCTAAGTTGGAATATAGAAAAAAGAAACAAAGTACTGAACTTTCAATTATGCTAAAACATGTACCTTTTTTAATTGTAGACGTTTTCTGGAATTGATTAATTACTGACAGGCTAAGATCTATATTTCTGCTCCAACCATTTGGCAAACTTACTGAGTCAGGGACATCTAGGTACATTGACAAATGATCCACATTGTTTCCTTTCGGGAAAACACGCAAGCACCTGCAAATTTATACGGGCAGATGAAGATAGAGTTGTGCAAAACAAGAACATATGCTAAGATGAAAACTAAAATGAGAAGAAGCATGAGTTATACCATTTACATCTTTCGGCAGCGAAAACGTCAGAATACAGATAGCTTGTAGTCAATTTGGAAAAGTTATCAATTTTCCATGTGACTTTAGTTGAAGTAGAAACCTCCATATTCTCAGAGCTTTTGCATCATGCACCAACAAAATAGCAATAGGTGTTAAATATTACTTAAATGCAATACAAGTACAGCTAATTTATTTAATACTCCATGAAAAAATCAACCAGCATACTCCAAACCTCTCGGATAATCTTGAAAAAAAATCAAATTTTGGACGATTCCAATTAATATTTCACTAACTATAATGAGCAATTTGAGGTTTTTCTTTCTCAAGATGAGTAATTTTTCTTGACAAAGCAATGCATGAGATTATATGAAATGAAAACGAAGAATTAGATAGAGTATACACACCACACCTGCAATGATTGATCCACTGCTGGGTAAACCCTAGAGTTCAATGATCCAAGGAATAGTAACCTCACTTCACTTTTTTTCTTTTTTCTTTTTGAGAGGAACCTCACTTCACTTTAAAGGCAAAAGGCTCACATTAGCCTCTAGGGTCAAACTGAAAGAATTTATAAGACCCTAAGGTGAATGGACGGCCAATTAACCCCCCGTAGTTCTTCAGAATGGGTCTCTTAAATCCAAAAAGTTAACCCCGTCTATTATTCCGTCTGTCAGTGGCTATAATCTGACGTGTCATTAATTAACCCGCGCTAAGTAGTTGGAGAGTTGTGGTTTGGGAGTAAATGTGAAATTCAAAAAGTACAGAAATTTATTTGCTTCTGAATCGAATATTCTTCCAACTCAGAAACGACGAAGGTGACCGTGGTGGTGGGCCTCTGAGAATAACTTTGTTGATTAAAGCTTGAACAGGTATGTTTATTTTTGATTTTAAAATATGGGTTTGCTGAGATGTCTGTCAATACATGAATAGTTGACTGATAATGGGGATTTAGGGTTTTCTAGGGTTTTTTTATTATTATAAATTTTGGGGATTGAAAACGTTGATTTAAAATAGTTTTTAATTGCTTTCTTTCCGTTTGATAATTTCTGAATTTAAAAATTGGGTATTCTAGGGTTTCTTTCATATCGTGCACAGTTGAGTGAAAATTGGGGATTTAGGGTTTTCTTATTTTTTGCTGTTATGGTGATTGAAAATGTTAATTTTTGTTGTAATTAATTGCTTTATTACATGTGTTCATGGCAGTATGCTTGAGTCCATTGATGTGCATTTTCACTATGGTGGAACATGGATTAGCAATCCAGAATTAGAGTACAGTAATGGCTTGGTAGAGACAAAGTTTAGATTTGACCCAGATTATATGTCAATTAATAATATCAAGCTTAAATATAAAGATGATTTAGGGTTTCCTCATGTGGATAGGATTTTTTTATCTTAAACCTGGAAGAAGTTTAAGTAATGGGCTAAGATTGATTCAAAGTGATTATGAGATTAGGAAGATACTAAATTCACTACATTTAGAGGGGGAAATTCACTTGTATGCTGATCATGATGTCAATGAGCCATATTATGCAGAAGAAGTGTTAGTGTTGCCTTATGAACCCCTTGCTGAAAATGAACCTTCTAATGAAAATGCCCCCCCTGCTGATAATGAACCATTTCCTGAAAATGAACCCCCTACTGAAAATGACCCCCCTGCTGATAATGAACCTTTTCCTGAAAATGAACCCCCTACTGAAAATGACCCCCCTGCTGATAATGAACCATTTCCTGAAAATGAACCCCCTACTGAAAATGACCCCCTACTGATAATGAACCATTTCCTGAAGGGGTAGAGGCTGAAGAGGGAGATGAAGGGGTAGAGGCTGATGAGGGAGATGAGGGAGATAATGAAGGGGTAGAGGCTGAAGAGGGAGATGAGCAATCTGATGAATGTGAAAGTGAGTATTTTGCTTCTGATGACCTAGGTTCTTATGATGAGCATAGTTCCAGTGACAGTGAAAAAGATGAGGCATTGAGGAGGAAGAGTAGGCATCCTGGTTATAAAGAAAAAGGCCCATATCCATTTTTCTGTCTGGGCTTAACTTTCTCAAGTCCAAAACAAGTGAGGGAGGCAGTGGCCAAGTATGCTGTAGCCCTAGGAAAACCTTTAACATTTAAGAGGAATGAGTCCAGTAGACTTAGAATTATTTGTGGGCCAGATTGTCCATTTTTGCTGTATGTTGCTAGGGAGAAGTCTGAAGATAAGCTTATGGTCAGAACATACTTGGATGAGCATCAATGTGGGAGGGTGTATGTAAATCCTAGGTGCAGTTACAATTTCTTAGCAAGCTATTTTGAGAAAAGGCTTACACAATATCCAGAAACAAAGATTCCAGATCTGATAAAGATAGCAAAACGGGAGCTAAGGGTCAATGTAAATTACTCCATGTGTAAAAGAGCAAAAAGGAAGGTCATGACACAGCTTGCAGGTAACTATGTGTTAGAGTATGAAAGATTGGAAGCATATGCAGCTGAGGTGAAAAGGACCAACCCTGGAAGTGCTTGTGAGCTGCAACTATGTCCAGACATGTTGCAACAAGGAAGAAGGGTATTTTGGAGGATTTTTGTATGCTTTGAGGCATGCAAAACTGGCTGGTTGAATGGATGCAGGCCTATTATAGGTCTAGATGGGTGTTTCTTGAAGGGAAAGTGTAAAGGGCAGCTTCTTTGTGCTATTGGAAAAGATGGAGATAATCACATGTTTCCAATAGCATGGGCTGTTGTGGATGTAGAAGACAAGATAAATTGGAGATGGTTTTTAGATTGGTTGATTGTTATGCTAAATCTCAGAGATGGGACTGGAATCACTCTTATTTCTGATATGCAGAAGGTTTGATTAACTTTACTATCATTATTTCATTAGTTTATGCATTAGTTTATTATTAGTTGTATGTTCATGTTAGTTGTGGCTGTTTATGTTTGTTAGGGACTGGTACCAGCTATCAAGGAGGCTCTCCCTGAAGCAGAGCACAGGTGGTGTGCTAGACATGTCTACGCTAACTGGAGCAAAGATTGGAGGGGAAGTCAGCTGAAGGAGAAATTTTGGATTTGTGCCTGGAGCACCTATGAAGAAGATTTCAAGGAGAACTTGAATAATATGGCTAAAGACCATGGAGAGTTAGCAGTGAAGGACTTGATCAGATATGATCCACAATTCTGGTGCAAGGCATATATTAGTGGCAGGTGCAAGAGTGATATGATAGACAATAATGTCTCTGAGACTTTCAACTCCTGGATCCTTCGTTGCAGAGACAAACCAATCATATCACTGTTAGAGGCAATCAGAAAGAAGGTCATGACAAGATTTGCAAAGTATAGGGGAAGTGAGCAGAAATGGCATACATCTTTCTCACCAGCCTGTATTGAAGTGTATGAGGCCAATTTGGAGATCAGTGCAGAATGTGACATTCTGTTTAATGGACACACAGAATTTGAAGTTAGTCATGGAGAGGAGCAGCACACAGTTGCAATTGACAAAAAAACATGTACATGTAGGGCATGGGATATTACTGGAATTCCATGCCCTCATGCCATCTGCTCAATATACAAAGCCAAGGGAGTGCCTGTGGAGTTCATATGCAATTGTTATAACAAGGTAATGTTCAATAGGGCATATGAAAATCCTATGCATCCAGTGAGGGGACTTAAATTCTGGAGATGTGTTGATTATGCAAAGACTGAACCACCCCCTTTTAAGACACAACCTGGAAGGCCAAAGACAAAGAGGGTGAAAGCAGGCCATGAGACTACTAAGCTTCCTGTTACTGGAAGAATTGGCAGAAAGGGTGGCAACATAACCTGCAGCAAGTGCAAACAAATTGGTCATAATAAGAAATTTTGCAAGGCACCAGCAACCACTGCTCCTCCAAATGCACCTGCAACCACTGCTCCTCCAACTGCACAAGCAACCACTGCTCATCCTTCTGCAAGTCAGCCAACACCAAGTGGTGCATCACAAACTTGGAGTCAGCATGTTGAACCAGCTTTTGCAACTCAGCCAGGTGGAGTTCCTGTGGAATGCCACAGCATTTTTTTGAGTGGATTTGATGGGATGTTGTCTGATAATGCCTCTCAGGTATGATTAGTTTATGGTTTCTCATTTATTACTTGTTTATATTTTAAGTTAACAACAATTTATGACAGGATGACATACAAGGGCAAGAACAAGTTAAGAGAAAACCTGGCAGGCCAAGGAAAGTAAAGAAAAATCCAGTTCTAGCAAGGCACTATGCAAAAAAGTTTAAAAATGCAGAATCAAGTGGTGTGGGACTTAACTTTGACCAAAATACTTTTCATGTAAGTTAATATTGTATGGATTCAGTATTGGTTCTGTGGTTTGGCTATGTTCTGTGGTTTGGCTATGTTCTGTGTTTTTTATTATTTCAAACTGTTTGCAGGGCTCATTGAAAGAAAAGCAGGTTATTGACCCCAACCAATGCTCAGCTGCTCCTGAGAAGGAATCAGATGCATGGACATTCAGACATGCAATGCCTCAGCCTATTAGGCCATCTTCCAAGACAACAAGTGATCTAAACAAGTTGAGGAAAATCAGCTTCAGGGCAGAAGGAACTGGGCCAGGAGACTTAGGCTTCACAGCCTCTAAAAAAGGACTAACTTGGATGGGAGAATCTGCAATTTCAGGCAGCCAGTTAGAGGTTCAGAGGGAACAGATGATTGGATCACAGTTTAGAGCCAGTTCTTCTAATGTGGGGGGTACTTCACAATCATCTGAACCACAGTCAAAATGATATGGATATTGTAGGATGTATTTTGCTTATTTTGTCTCTTAACAATGGTTATCAGTAATTGTAGAGAGGTTAGCAGGTTAGCATGCTGTTTAAGCATTATAGTATGTATTTTGCTCTTTTGGTAATCCAACATTGGTGAACAATGTACTTTCAACCATATTTATGCAAGCTATGATATTAGCATGTTGTTTTGCAAATACTAAGTAAGCTGCCTGTTACAATGTACTTCATTAATTTCGAAATGTCGATAACAAAATTACAAGCTGCAAATTCTAAGCAATACAATCATAAACTGCTAACTTTTAGTAGAAGCTGCAAACTTTAAGCAATACTATCTCAATGAATCCCTAATACAACAGAATAGAAATCATAAAGGTGGCAACAGTTATGTAGAATGCATATTTGTACATAGTCTTCTTCATGCGCAAATCTTTGATTGTTTTTTCAGTCCTTATGTTGTCCTCCTTTAACTCATCAATCAACTCTTCTAACCCCTGCAGATGAGAATCTCTATTCAAGTTTATCAGCCTATTGACTTCTCTCCTCAGCTCATTCTTTTCCTTATACAAAGCATTGATCACAACCTTGGCTCTATGGCTCATGACAGGGTCAATCCAATTGAAAGAACCACATCCGCCAACCTAGTATACACAATTAGGAGAAGATAACCAACAAAATTAGTCCATTCAATTGAATTAGGATAAACTAAACAACAATTTTGCGTTCATAACCTGGACTTTTTACCTGATAATTGCGACATCCATAAAATCTTCTACCTGGGTTCGTCACCTTCCAAGCTGTATACAGTACAGTCATATCCCCACATTCACATAATGTTGCAGGAGGTATGGAATCATGTCGAAGAACTGAGCTTTGACCTGTTGTTCCATCAGACGTTGTAGAAGATGAAGCCATTAATCGGTTTTGAGAAGGATTGAGGTGTCAATTTTGGATTTCAATTGATTTTAGGTTTCAAAATCAGAAATTAGGGTTCATCATTTATATAAATGACGTTTTGTAATTTCAGAGAAAGGGAAATACACGTCATTAATGCAACGGTAACATTTTTTAGGGTTATAATGTAACTGACAGACGGAATAATAGACGGGGTTAACTTTTTGGATTTAAGAGACCCATTCTGAAGGACTACGGGGGGTTAATTGGTCGTCCATTCACCTTAGGGTCTTATAAATTCTTTCAGTTTGACCCTAGGGGCTAATGTGAGCCTTTTGCCTCACTTTAAATTAACGAAATTTGAAACATTAAATTGGCACCTTTTTGACAAAAACAAATGTCTTATTTTATTGGGAAAAGGTTTGTTTTTACCCCTGATATTTACGTTGAAGTATGGATAAATTTCTCATGACAAATTTGTCTTAAATATACTCTTAAAGTTTTAAAAGCAGTGTTAACTCTCTGTTTCATAAAAAGGGTATTAATTAAATCATTTTAAAAGTTCTAAAATTATATTATCTGCTACGAGAGACATATTTCAAATAAAAATATAAAAAATTTGAATTTTTTGTCACTATTTTGGCCAGTCTTACAAATACAGTTGTATCTTTTTCTCACCTTTGCAAATATAATCTTACAATTCACCCTCATCTTCTGAAGTAATCTTACAATTTGACTTTTTAAATTTTTTATCATGAATTTTGGCGTGATTTGTAATTGTAACACGAACTTTACTTATTAATGACAGTTGTCAACTTTCATGTTTTGACAAATCTGAACACCGAATTAAAAAAACGTTGACATGGACATTGTAATATACATGCACGTCAGCATGATTGTTTTTCAATGATTAGTCGGTATTCAAACCAAAAAATAAAAATTGGTAACAGACATTATGAAATTTTAAAGTTCGTGTAGTAATTACAAAATCACGCTAAAATTTGTGAATTAATTTACAACTAATCCTATAATTTTCTATTAAAGAAAATATGATGTTTTTCTTTAGATTTAAATATCCAAATTTCGGGAATTGTAAGTTTATAATACTATTGTGAAAGTGCAACAAGGATCAATCACAATAGCCAAAGCGATACTATACGAGTGATGTTGTTCAGAGAACAGGACTCCAACTTAGGAGACTCGAAATTTTCACGTTCGGCTATTTTAAAAAATTAAACAATTGTAAACACTTTATAAATATGGTAATTTACACTTGTAGGGGGCGGTTTTAACCGACCTACAAAGAAAAAACCGTCCCCTAATGTGTAGGGGCGGTTTGTAGGGTTGGTTATAACCGCACCTACAATGGAAAAAAATCCTATGTCTACATTTTTTTCAAAAAAATTTCGTCGAGGAGGGTCGGCACCCCATCATCCTCCCCCCAGATGTTGTTTTAGAAAGAAAGTAGTGTTATAACTATTAGATTGAAGTTAAAGAAGCTGTGTAAGTGAAGAAGGGTGTTACAAGATGTAGGATTACGAAAAGTGTTTGTTTTTGTTATAACTTGCATTTAAAACTTTTTGTAATAGTATGCCATAGGATGACGTTTTTTATAATTCAAACTCATTTATCTGCTACTTAGAGTAAAAAAAGAAAAGACACACCATATATCTACATTGATTTTTCTTTTTTATAATTGATATACAGTCGACCCTCTGATAATTAATATACACGGTGGATTAAAAATTTATTAATTATTAGAATTATTAATTTATTAAATTTATATAGAAAAATTATAAATTATGTTTTAAAGCATTTGTAGACTTAATATTAATATTATATTATAAAAAAATCAACTAATTAAATACTTTACAATCACTCAATATAAAAAGAAATAATATTATATTCACTTTAATAAATACTAATTTGATATTAAACAATAAAATAATTATTAAAAAATTATATTTATAAAGTAAAGTAATTTTTAATATCTTTTTATATTAGGGTTGCTTCATATTCTTTTACTTACTCAACTAATAACTTTTTTTGAAATTTTATCAAATGAACAAAAAAGTCTTAATTCGATAGTTTTTCAGCTTCCACCTTACGAATCAAGGTTTATGTTGCACGAAATAAATCACCAATTATTGTATTTTTTTATTACTTCTACTGTGTCATTATCTTCATCCTCTTCATTTTTATTCTCATCCTCTAAGGCAAGTAATTTTTCATCTGATAAGTTTCCATGAACAATATTTTCATCTTGCACATCAATAAATTGTTCCACACTCATTATATTCCTCCTCTTCATTAAATTAAGTGTTGAATAATAATTTTATATCCTACAGATAAATTAAATAATTTATTATATTTATATATAAATATATATTCTATTAAAAAGACTCTCTAATAATTAATATACATATAGAATATGATTTAAATTTTATTAATTATTAAATAATAGAATTATTAATTATCCGACGTGGAACGAAGTTGGTTTCCTCAATTTTCTATTAATTATTAGAATTATTAATTTATAGAATATTAATTATCAGAGGGTCAGCTGTAGTTTTTTATATATATATATAGTTAGGAAGGGAAAAGTACTTGTGGGATGAATTAAGAGAAAAATTAATAAGTAACCTACATGGCTATAATTAATTAGATTTTTACTGTTGACCAAAAAAAAGTTGATGACATATTTTTTAAGTTTTCAAATTGCACAAATAACTTTATAATATTTGAGGATTACTGTCAACTATAAAAAAGGAAAGAAGTGGCTACAAGAATCAAAATCTCCTACAAAATCTCAAAGCATAAATATAGAGCAATTAATATTCAAGAATATTTAATAATCTTTAATTATATTAACTGATACTTTGAATTATATGCCATAAACGGCATAAGGGAAATCAAAAAAATAAAATGATTAAAAAAATGAAAACAACAAGCATTTGAGAAACAAAAAAAATCCAGCAAAATAAGAAATTCATCAACTCATCATAAACAATCAACAAATATGAATACACAATATAAATTCATTTATTTGTAAAAAAACTGATATATTGTCAGTTTACATGTAGTTAACCATTAATAAATTAAATTTAATAAAAAACTATTAACATCATAAAATCATTTTTAGATAAATCTAACAATAATATATCATAAAATTAACAGTACACCAAATTAGTTAACTGTCAGCTAACCAGTAGTCACTTATTAGTTAACTTTTAACTAATAAAAAAAGATAATTAACATTATGTATTCATGTTTTAAATAACCAACACAAGTATAGTTAACTAATAGTTAACCGTTATGAAACATATAATTACCCCCCTAATTATTTTTAAAATTATTCAAATATAACAAAAAAACAACTGAACATCAAATTTTAATTATTTTAAAATAATCATACGTATAAAAATAATTGTTAGTTAACTATTAGCCACATGTTAATTAACTGTAATTAAAAAAAAATTATCAATATATATTCATGTTTTATATAAAAAATCATATAAAATTAGTTAACTCTTAATTAAGCATTAGAAAACATATAGTTAACCTTAATTATTCTTACATCATTGCTAATATCCCAATTACAATAAAAAAGGCAACAGCTGCCAGCCACCTCGCCTTCATTCATCGTTCGCTTTCGTTCATCGTTCGCCTATCTTTGTCCCACTCCAACGACTGCTTTCTTTGTTCAACTCAAACCGCCTTCGTTCATTGTTTTTTTCATCAGTTTGACAGAAAAAAACTGCAATATAAAAAATAACAAAGACGATTCAAAAACTTTAGAAAATACTTGCAGAATTAAAATTTACCAAAGTTAACTATTACTATATTAAAAAATAAGATTATTGATATATCATTAGTACACCATTGGTTAACAAACAAAAAAATCAAGTTATAAAATTACAAATCAAAAATTGTTGTTGCGTCGCGGATCTGATCCCCGATTCCGATTTGTTAATTATGGCGACAAGAGGTCCTTCATTTTTCTGTAAAATAAAAACACTGGTTAACTGGCAGTTTACACATAGTTAACCATTGGTTAACTACATCTAATAAAAAATGATATTGACATCATAAATTCTTGAATTCGAGATCATTTGTCAAAATCACCAACAAACAATTCAAAAATATCCTTAAAAATATATTATAAACAACATAGTAATTAACAATAGTCTGCAATGATGCATACAAATTCATTCACAACAAAAAGCAATAACAACCAAACAAGACAACAAACAACATTGCATATATACATAGAAATAGATCAAAAAACAATAGTAAATAAGATAAAATATATTAAAAAAAAATACCTTGACAGCAATAACCATATCAACAACAGCCATATCCTTTCGATTATCAATGATATTCAAATCTTCGAAACCGCTATCATCATCTTCTTCCCGATTAAGAACTTTATGGTTCTTTTGCCGTCAATTTTTTTTATTTAGAAATTGAAAGTTTTTTAGTAGACAAATATTTTGCCAAAACCTAATTTTGAACATTATGAAATTAATTTTCTTCTAAATTCAAATTGAATGAGAAGTTTCAGTGAATGGGATAATGGAGAGAATAAGTGGAGAGAATAAATCGGAGAAGGTTTGTCAAAAGGATTTTGTTTGTTGGGAAAGATTTGGTAAATGAGAAGATTGAATTAATTTCGGAGAGAATCTAGGAAAGATCAATCACAAATGGTAACATGCAAGGAAATCTTGGTTGACACGGAATAATGACTTTGTATTTTGACAATTAAATATTTGTATTTGTGCAAAGGAATAATCGTAAATTCAAATTCAATTTTTTGAAACCGTAAAATGTTAAATGGGTTTTTGTCAAAGTAATATTGAGATTAATTAGGTCCAATACAGTATCTAGGCTAATTTACTCATGAATTAAACTCACGAACCTTACCAGCTTGATGCTCGGCCTTATATCATTTGAAGTTAACGACTCGTTGGTATAATTGATATAGTTAATAGTTAAAAAGGTGTTGTTTTTTATCCTAATCTTCTTCTTTTTTTCTTCTTTATTTTTACTTTGTCAATGTTGCAAGTGATATTTTTATCATTTTTTTCTATTTGATTGTTTTTGTTTTTCTTAAGTTTTTAATGTGTAGTACAATCTCTCCAACTTTCTATATACTATCAAGAAAAAAAAATTCCTACAGCCCGGGTAGTAGGAAATTCCTGCAGTCTGCGATGTGTCACCATAACAGGCTGCCACGCCTTGCTTAATTTTGTTTATCTTTATCTGGTTAATTAACCCTTTAATACCGGTTAAAAGATCATATTAGTTCTTCAGTTTATTATGATTAATAACTTTCATTATTAAACTTGTCATTCAACTTAATAAACAGACCTGCACAAAAAGAAAATTTTTCGGTAATAAATTCTAAAAGTTAGATTATGTTCTTCTTCTTCCTTTCTTTCCTCCTATTTTCACTACCAAACAAAACATTTTTTCATAGCAATACCCAAAAATTAGTGCACTTCACCACAAAACCACATTATATCAAAGCCACAGTTTATCTTTAAGAGTTTAAACTTATATAATTTAATTTTATTATATGCTCCACTGCTAATGCAAATTCTTTGAAATTTGTTTTTTATGGTATTTGGTATTATGTAATTTCTGGATATTGCTATGAAAAAATGTTTTATGTTTGGTTGAAAAGTGGAGAAAGAAGAAACTAGTTTCTACTTTCAGATTATATGTCTCTCATTATTGATTATTTTGAAAACAAAAACAACGACAATTCAAAATAATCTAATCAAGAACAAAAACAATAAGAAATAGAGAACATAAAAACAAAAAACAAGATCTAAGAAAAAGTTCTTTTATTCAATGAGAGGTCAACAGAGGATACAATTATTCCAAATAATTTAACGTTTCATCTTTCAAAAGAAAACAAGTCTTCTTCTTTCTTTTCTACTATTTTAAAGAAAATGGGTTCACCTGTCTTGCACTTCCTTTATTTGTGAAAAGTTATAACTAGTATTAAAAGGTTAACTAACCAGGTAAAGAGAAATAAAAATAAGCCAGACGTGGCAGCCTCTTAGGGTCACACATCGCAGGCTGCAGGAATTTCCTACTACCCGGGCTGTAGGAATTTTTTTTTCATCTATCAATTACTCTATGCCCATTCTGATTGGTGAAAAAATCACACAGTAATTTAATAAATATTTTTTTTATCTTCTTAGTCTTTTGACATAATGAATTCTCCATACTTCATTAAAAAAATATTATTTCAAAATATGTTAACTGAAGATGGTAGAAAAGAAATTGAAATGTACAAATTTTCAATTAAAATAGGACAAGCGGATGCAAATTTTTGACTAGTTAATAAGTGTGTTATAGAAAATTTGTGGGGGAACCAAATTACTAATCTTTTCCTGCTATATCATGCTAAAGAAAAAGTAGAAATGAACTGCTACAATTAGATTAGTCAAGCGCACAGTTATGAAGCACAAGTTCTAGTTCCATAACTATTTTGCATAAGTTCACTTTGAAAGCTGATAAAACTACATTAACCAAATATTTACAAAATATCAAGCTTTCCAAGACCGAGATCCTCTTTGAAGAGTTTCCAACGCACGTTAGCTAATGCTAGTTTCTCTTTGGCTCCAAGCCATTCCGCGTTGGACTGCTTAACTTCCCCTTCTAAGCCTCTCCATTCTTCAAGATCTCTCGATGCTCCTTCGTTGGCTTTCTGCAATTCAATAGCAAGGGAATTCTTTTGGGAAAGATGCTCCTCCTTTTGTATCATTAACCGCAGAATTTCAGTTTGGGTTTTTTCTTCTTCTTCCGAGAGCATTGAGAATTTGTCCTCCAAAGCAGTTATTTCCTCTTGTCTTTGCTCCAATCTCGCCTTAAGATCTACATTTTTCCCTGCAAGAGATATTCTGCGAGCTTCCACAGTTTCTGCTATGGTTGTAGAGTTTGGAATGCTCTCTCGAAATTCTGCCAAATGAGAAGCTAGATCTTCAAGAATTGTTTTCTCCTTTAAATTGTCAGCATGCTGAATGAGTGCAAGGATAATCCCCTCGATATTGCCAAAGGCATTAGCTTCTTGTATAGCCTCTAATGACATATTGAAGAACCTGACCAGTGCTTCCTTTTGTTGACTCACAAAGTCAGGCCTCAATCCTTCAATTGAAACTGTCATTTCATTGCTAGGAGAGGATTTTTGAGTCCTTATGCGGTTTGAGATTTCAGTCAGAAGATTCTTTGAATTTTTCTGCACATCTGGGGAGGATAATACAAGCTCGGGGGAAGGATCCTATCATCAATAGATTAATTGAGCAAATGAGCTATACGAGTTCACAAAATCTCCATTATCCCAAATTATCAATATAAGGTCTATTTACTGTATGTGTATTCTATTTATAATCAATATGCAATGAGTGGAGAGACCCAACATGTTTATAAGTTATATAACTAGCATATCCTCACAGGCAGTTGATATGTGATGATACCATCTAATTCTACCAATATTAAAATATACCAGACAAGCCTAATAAAATGATTAAGAAATTTACCTGAGAAAGATCCTTTTTGTCGACAATGGTAGGAGGCGGAAGTGATTCCTTCACAATTTCTTGTTTGTTAGTGGTTGCTCCACTTTGAACTGCTTCTTCAGTGTGACTAAGTGGTTTAGCAGTTAAAGGAGTTACTATAGCATTTGGTGGTTCAACCGCTGCCTTAATTCCATGTACTTCCTTCTGGCGTAGATTTTCCGGCGTTGAAAAGCACTTTTGATATTTTTTGATGTGACAACTCAGAGGATCTTGATCTAGTGGTATTTCAACTGCTCTCTTGGGCAGTTTCGGTTCATCTTGATTAACTTCCTTTGCAGATTCAATCACAGAATAATGCACAACACTGCGGACTTGAACCTCAGCTTCAACTCTAAGGGTATCATTCATAAGGTACCCTGCAGCAGGATTGTTTATTTTGCTAAGAGGAATGAAAGATCGGCAACCCCAACCGCTTTCATTTGCAACGAATACATGTTGTCTATCTGAAAATGCTACTAGCATTATTAGTATGCTTATGCGCATAACTTGTTAAAAGTAGCAAATCATTCTAAACTTTTCACTACCATGAAGTTTACTATGCAAGTATTCATAATTAGCCATCTGAGTTCCGAGTCGGGTTATAGGCAAAAAAGATAAAGTTCAGAACTTTCAATGATGCTAAATCATGTACCTTTTGTAACTGTAGACTTTTCCTTGATTTGATTAATTACTGACAGGCTAAAATGAGCATCTCGGCTCCAACTATTTGGCAAACTTTTTGAGTCAGCAACGTGTAGGTATATTGACAAATGATCCACATCTTTTCCTTTCGGGTAAATACATAAACACCTGCGAATTTGTACGCAGATGAAAATAGAGTTGTGCAAAACAAGTACATATGAATGAGAAGAACCATGCTTCGTACCATTTACATCTTTCGGCAATGAAAACGTCGGAATACAGATAGCTCGTAGTCAATTTTGAAAAGTTATCAATTTTCCATGTGACTTTAGTTGAAGTAGAAACCTCCATACTCTCAAAGCTTTTGCATCATGATTCATGCACCAACTAGCAATAGGTGTTAAAACTTATTAGATACAGCAAGTACAACCAATTTATTGAACAATTACATGGTAAAATCCAGTACCATACTCCAAACCTCTCGGAATAAACTGATTATCTCATACAACCGTTACGCCATGAAATTTTTACAAGAATTTTTTTATCAAATAATATTCCACATTGCTAACGCACTATTGGTTTGTGAATGACATAGCGCAACAGTTGTGTTGTATGATTTTCCATAGTAAAATCTTCAAAAAATAAATCAAATATTGAACAATTTCAAATAATTTTCACTTTCCGAAATGACCAATTTGAGGTTTTTCTTTCTCAGCAAAGGTAATAATTATTCTTAACAAAGCAATGCATGAGAATATATGAAATGAAAACGAACAATTAGATAAAGCATACGCACCTGCAATGATTGATGAACTGTTGGGTAAACCCTGGAGTTTGATCGAAGGAATTAAAACCTCACTTCACTTCAAAAGGATTTTTTTTTTGTCTTAGAAACGTTAAATTTGGCACCTTTTTGGAAGCCTCTTTTTTTATTTTGACAAAAAAAATTCTTATTTCATTATGTTATTTGTATAAAACACATTTTGCATTTTTTTGATTAAGCATCTATCTACTATATATATATAAAGCAGGATATTTTTTCCAATGGTTTGAGAAGTTGACATTTGGCACATTTTTATTGGTTATCATATTTCTTTTTTTTCTAATTTTACTAATATTATATTAATTGATGATATATAATTTATCAATCTTATTTATGCACCAATTAATTTAATATGGACATTGAAACTAATATGGAAATAATTAATTGATAACATAATTTTACTATGGAAACAATTCCATATTAATGACTTTTGGCAAAAAAACGTGAAACTAATTTTTTAACCTACCAAATATTTTTTTCACTAGATTGACTAATTATATATTTGGTAATAGTTTCAAAAACTAATCATATATTTGGTAATCACAAAAAAGAATTAGAAATAGTATTTGGAAATATTAAGGTAATTAAATGTCATTAATTAAAATATTAGCTAAGAGAAGTTACAAAACAATAGTATTTGGAAAGATTTTTTTATTGTAAGTCAACAATTACTATAGTAACAACACAAATATTAAATTGCTAACAAAAACGTTACAGATCTTTATTATGGTCTCTAATTTTATATTTCTAACCTTTTCTATGCAATGTATCTATAAGTAGCATGGATTTTAGAATGGAATTTTCAACCTTAAATTTCTTTATAGGCTTCATTCACAAGTCTATTTTTAACTCAATTTTTTTTAGATTGCATATTTCTGAATTGGTTTAATCTCAAGCAGTCACTTGATGGATGAAGAGAACATTAAAAATCTGAAGTGGCTAGAAATACTCAAGTAAGTTATATTTGCTTAACTTAGTTATATTTGAAATGTAATGGTGATTTTAGTTTTGTTTGTCTGTTTTTTCTTCTAATAGTTAGAAATAAATTCGGATGGTTGTGGAAGAGGTCAAGTCGTATTTTATCTAATTGAAAAGGTAGAACTACTAATTGTTAAACTTTTTCTATGTACATTCAATCTTGAATTATAATATTGAATTTTTGGTGCATACCATATTATCATGTTGCAGTACTTTCTTATAAGGTTGGAATGGTAAATCTTTAGAGACGAGAATAATGGATAACTATTTTAAAGGTACATCTTTGTTCATATATAAGTTTATGTTTGAATTTTGATGTTTTACCTAATAAATTCATGTACCCTTTCATTCCCAAGCCTTATGCGGATGTTGACTTCTTCATATTTGAATTTAGACAAGTTTGTTCATGGTTTAGTGTTAAAAGTTGGGTTTGATTATGATACATATATTTTGTTTTCCTACTCCTAACTATTCTTTGTTATTTATATGATCTTTCTATCATTAATGTTTAACGGATCCAACTATGTGAACGGACATTGCTACGAGTTTTTTCTATGAACATCTCCATTTTACGAGGTAAATGAGCATTTTATTTTTATCGTATATTTGACGCATGTAACCAAAGGTTAAGATAATAATATTTTTATAATTTGTTTTTTTTGCGATGGTGAATATAATTTTTTGAAATATTTTTATGGAATGAGATATACTAACGTTTTATTTTTTTCCTACATAATTGCAGGATATTCTTACTGAAGATTTCTAATTTTTGTTGTATAATAAGTTGTTAATTTTATTTTTAGTGTTTGGTGGTTCTAATAATTCTTATGTCAAAATAATAATTATTTATTTATATTTTTTAAATTGGATTTGGCCATTACATCACCAAACTGGAGTTTTAGTTTTCTTACCTATAGTATTATTTTTAGACTTTTCATTATTAATTTAGTATCTTAAGCTATGATCATGTGGCAATAATTCGTAATTGAATATTAGTAAAAAACTACTTTCCATTTGTAAGTTTTTTATATTTTAATTTATTAGTGACGTTACTTTTTAAATTCACGGCTATAAAATTTACCAATGGCTTTGATTTTGATGTTTTTAATCTATACCATTTTTTTATTGTTTGTTTCTATTATATACATATATTAATTAGATAGCTAACCAACATAAATATATTAAGTTTTAATAATAAATATTGTATTTTAAAGTTATAGTATATATCACAGTTGTTGTCTTGTTGAAGAGGAAAAAATAAATTTTTTTGTTATGGAATTTAGAAAGCGAAAGTGAGAAAAAACATGCAAAATTGTATTGACTACAATTATAGTATCTCGTATGTTATATTGTTTTTTTAAGGAACTGTTTTTTCTTTTCGATTTGTGGGTTCAAATTCTTCTCACAAGCGATCTCCCTCTCTAATTATATATAAAAAATTGATCTTAAAACATGTACAATATTTATTACTCTAATTATTTAGATATGATAAATCTTTTATGGAATAAAAATATATTTCTAAAATTAAGTATTGATATTCAAAGATTAATTAAAAAAATAGGTTATTTAATACATATACCATGAAAAAAAACTAAAATATTAAATATAGAAATATTATGTTAATATATGAAGATATTTATAATTATTTATAGATAACAAAAATATTAATAACGAATAACATCAAAAAAAAACTAAATATAAATCGTGCAACTATTTTTATAAACAAAAATTAAAATTTGTCATTTAAAAAATAAAAGATGTTCATATAATATTATATTACTTTTAGAATTAAAATATCTGTTTTTTTATCATTGAAAAAGTTATTGGTGAGAACTAGATGGACAAAAAAGAAGCTAAAAATATGTTATGATGGCAGATTTTAAAATTCAAGGTAATATTTTTCTATTTGGTTTCACTTTATTCTTTATTTATTGTTGTATCCAAATAAAATAAAATAAAATAAATAAACATAAATAAATAAATGCTAATTACAATGTAAAAACTAAAAATTAAAGACAAACAATAAAATAAAATAAAAATCGTGCAACGCACGGGTTAAAGCTAGTTTAAAATATGACATACCACATTCCAACCTTTTTAATGTTTTATCTTATATTTCATTGTCGTTTTGGTCGTATTTTGTACTAAAACATGATGTTGTTTTGACCGTTTTAATTAACTAAAACGGTATTAAAAAAGGCATTATAAAAGATTGAATTTTTTGTTACAAATTTTTAAATTTTAAAAGCACTAAAATTTGAAATTTTATATACCAATAAAGTTAATTTTTATTACCTGTAAGTTTAGGTCCAAAATAGTGTTTCTCTTCAATTTTAAAAAGTTACTATTTTATCTTTATTTGTATGTTTCAGTTAACTGAAACCCCTTAAAAAATTGAAATTTTAGTTTCAAAAAACTCAAATATAAAAGAGAAAATATTTTAAAAAAAATTCTTAAAAAACAGTATTCCGTAAAAAATTTATGGGGTAATAGTAATTAACAAATAACCTATTTCATTTTATTTTTTGACATTTTTATTTGTAAAAAAAAAATCCCTTCTTTACAATTTACATAAACAAAAGCGACCATTTTAATAAAAAGGACATTGAACGACATGTCGGTTAGAGACTGATATAAAACAAAACATCCAAAGAAAACCTTTTCTTTCCTCTTTCTATCTCTCTCGATCAAAATTAGGGTTTCAAAAGCCCTATCAAAACCCTAATATCACATACAGAAGCGCAAATAATTGAATAAGAAAAGATGGGAGGCAAATGTCCAAGCAGGAAAGTAAAGAAGAGGAGATACTCTCACAAAACAGCTCGCCGCACCAAATTCGAACTTAAAGATATCCTTTTTTATTACTACTGTTAATTTTTTTAGCAATTCGTTGATTTTCAATTTTCTGCAATCTGTTATGTTATTCCTTGACATGAAATTTCTTTTTGGGTCACGTGACGATATGGTGTATGATGAGCTACATAAAGGTGATACCGAGAAGAAAGCATTGCCGATTGATGAGGATTTGCCTGGAATGGGACAATTTTATTGTTTACATTGCGAGTAAGTCTAATTTTCTTGATTTTTGGTTTGTTTTAAGTGAATTGTGGTTTTCAATTTTTCGTTAGGTTGCTTTATTTGTGAATTATTGATTGATTTTGTTTTTTGTGTTTGTTTTTTTGGGATGATTTCAGCCGATATTTTGCAAATGTGACTGTGAGGGATGATCATTTTAAGTCAAAACGACACAGGAAACGGTAAGCTTGTTTTGAACTTGTTTAGTTACTACTTGTGCTTTTGAGATTATAAAGTTTTGTTTCTTATTGGAAAGGTTTGTTCTGGTTATTTGTATCTAGCATGCTTTTTTGCGTTAAAGATAAGTCTGTAATAATGTAATTGCGTGTGAGGGTTAGGCGAGTAGCTTAGTTTCTTTTATGGTAATGTGAGTCCTGTAGGCATATTGACCACCTGTGATTTTATAGAGCATTCCATTAATAATTTAGAATGCAAACTACCTATACTTTCCCATTGTGCAATTACATGATTAGCCTGTGGTTAAATAGCTAAACTTGCTTTGGAAGGAGGATCTTGATGGAAATTGATTTAGGAACCAATTGGGTGGGAGCATTCCTCATCTAGCCATGAACTGCACCAAGTGTTTGATTCCTCTTCTTTAGATAAATGATTAGCCTTGCAACTGGGAATTGATTGGATTGTATCATGCTCTTTCTAGACAAAGGGTATATAATTTTTTTTTACATTGTCTTCTTTATGTATGTACAAAACAGTTTTCCCTTTTCTTCTTTGACCAAATGGTTGGCCTTGAAACTGTATCGTGCTATGTGAATACTTGAATTGCTATTGTCCCACTCAAATACAATGAGCACTTAGTTTTTTTATTGTTTTATCATATTAAGTAATCTAGCTTCAAGATAAAAAAAAGCCGTAGTTGGTTAGGCATACAACTTATATTGGAGAGCTTGGTCGTGTCAAAACTATCATAGACAAATTGAGGAAATTTGACTTGGATCTAGCTTCCAATTTATGTGTCAAGTGACAGCTAAAATACATCACTTCCATGGAGATTTTTTCGTCTTATGTTACATTTGCATATTGCAGGGCGAAGCTGATGATGGGATCTGCACCACACACACAACTTGATGCCGATTTAGCTGGTGGGATGGGTATGCCAGATAATGGTCCTAAGCTTATGTCTGTATGAACATTATGTTTGGTTTTGTTTCTTTAATTAGTATATGTTTAGAGTGAACTGAGCTGAGAGCAGCCACTTGATGCTGTGAGAATGGTCTATGTAAGGTCAATTGCTTGTATTGCTGGAAAAGTAATGATAATCAATTTTGTCTTCCCTGTTATGTATTCTTTTGCCTTTATGCTCGATACATTCACATCTGGTCATACTATTATTTCTCATCATTTTTGCACCCAAGTCTACTGTGTATTACTCCCTCCGTTCCAAATGGCAAAGTGGAGAATTGTTTAGGGACGGAGGGAATATTAGTTATCATTTTTTTAAAATTCACAATGTCGGATATGTAGACCTGTGCAATGGGCTGTGTATCTGCCTGGCAATGATTGACTTAGGCTTGGATACTTAATTTTTCTATCAAGTCTGGCCCAAGCTCGAGAGCTAGCATAGAATTTAATTAATGGGATGGACTTGGATGAGAAATGTTATGTTCAAAGTGTATTTGGGCCAGGATTGTGAAAGAGTCGGGTTCATTGAGTCTGATCTAAGCCCGGCTTATGATCAGGTATGGCCTAACACCCATTTCGGAATGTTTTTCTTTAACAGAAACTGCACTACTATGATCAACATGTATCATCATTTGAATATAGGTCTGTATGAATTATCAAATATCTTACTTTTATGGTCTCTGGACTGTATTTTTCTATCCAATGGTTGTGTTATGAAATTTATTTGGGTTAGGCTGCTCATTATTGGATTGGGGTGGGGTTGGGTTGTAGATGAATTGAGCTATTCATGAACAGTTCGACGTTTGGCTCGACAAGTGTTCGGTTTGTGGTCGTTCAAATTAAACGAACCTAGTTCGAGTTTGATTTTATGTTCATTTTGTAAAACAAGTTGAATGTGAACATAACAGTGTTAGATTTGTAGATTCTAAAAGCTAAAAAAGGGTATCTTGGGCAATTTCAATAATTGGGTTCATTGATATTCGTGGTATAGTAGATGCTATCACACATATAATCATATTCAATTCGAGGGAATTGTTTGATCTTAAAGGATCTTCTATAATTTCGCATGTTTATGGATTGGATTCAGTCAGCGTCACGACAATAATTAAAAGGAAGGAGTGACCCGGGAGCGAACTCTTTCCACGTTGTTGGGAAATCCATTGAAGAGATGGAACTAGAGTCCTTAGCCTGGCGGGGCGAAGCGGTGTGTGACTTCCCCACTCTGGACAGTCTTTGATAAGATAGATCTTCTTCATCCTCTGATGAAAGAGTGAAAGTTTTACGTTTACGAATAAATCGATTAAGAGTTTGTAAACAAACTCGATTAAGAGTTTGATAAAGAGTTCACGATTGGCTCATATGGCAACTCGTAAGAATTTGCGAACTAGTTAGTCATATTTAAATTAAATATAAAATATTTTTTTAATACATTAGAACTATTTGTTTTAAACAAAATTGCACGGTCTTGATTAAAAAAAGAGGCAAAGCTATGAAGTTTTCTCATTTCCATTTCTGAGCATTTTAAATTTTCTGTTTATTATTTATTATAAAATCTCATATTTTATTGGAACATTATCCATTTGTGTTCGTTCGTTTAACCACAAAACGAATGAACATGAGCTGAACACGAACTGAACATAAACATTATAAATTTTAAATGAACCGAACATGAATGTCCTATTCAAAGGTTGAACGGACATGAATTGAATATGAACACCTTATTTATGTAAGGAGACGAACATGAACTTTTTATTCAAAACTCAAAACACGAACCGAATATGGACATCTCGTTTATGTAAAAAGACGGATATGAACACCTTATTCAAAAGTTGAACGAACATGAACCGAATATTAATTCTTCGTTTATATAATGGCCGAATATAAACATTTCAAAACTCTACTCGGCTCGATTTATTTATGGGCTAGGGTTGATCTATACTGACCATATAAATGCAAAATGAATGAGAAGTTCATTTTGAAAATGGCATTTGTATTTTAAAAAAGGAACAAAATCATCCCTCAATTATTTTGTGAAGCCATTGGCAAATGTGAATCTTTTGCTTGTCGCTCATGTTCAAGAAGTCCAGCTTAATTTTTAGGCAGGCTTTTACCATACATGGGATAAATAGTAGATGGTTTAATCACTCTAGAATACTTAATCTTTTCACCTTTTAAATTTTATTAATTGCCGTCTAATTTTAATAAGTATAATTTAATTGTACTCATCTATTCAATTTAAAATTATATTTATATTTAAAAAATGCTACATTTTTTCAAATTTTTTATATATGACTATATTTTGCCAATTGTAGCCTAATTTCAATAAATATATTTCGATTTGAAAAAGAAATTATGTTTGGTTTTTGAATTAGTTGACTATAATAAGCCTAATTGACTATAATTAAAGTATTTATTAAAATTATGCTACAATTGATAAAATTAAAAAGTTGGACAATAATTGAAAAATGTTTTTTTATAACATTTTTTAGGGATTAAGCTAATAAAACGTGATAAAATATTTTGAGAAAGAGGAGTGGTTTTCCGATTGGCTTAGCTGTATGGCATATGATTAAACATGAATTGCAGTTGACTTAAATGAATTGCATGAAAATAATAGCAACTTTTCTGGTTTTGGTCGGTTTTAATAATTGGTTATAGTTTATGCTTGGCAGTGCAGAATTAAATTCTGTAGCTTTATTAATGCAGTATGATTAATTTGTTTCAGATTCTGACGTTGTTTTTATTTGGAGTAATCGAGTGCTTGAGATGCAAGAAACATGGTTGTTTTATGATTACTGCAAATCTCATAATGTTGTGTCCCATAATTTTGTTTCTTATGCTTGTCTCTTTGTATATCATAAGTTTTCAGGTCTGAGGTTTTGTTGTGTTGCTCCTGTTTACTAACCAATAATGGACTCATGCTGGCAGCTTATCTTTTAAAAGAAGGAGGGGTTGGGTGTGAAAAAACCGAACGGGGTCGAACAATCGAATATTTAGTTCGATTTGGTTTGATATTATAAAAAAGTTAATTATGTAATTTGGTTCGGTTATAAAAGTCAAAATGTTTCAATTAAATTTTGAGAGAAATTCAATCGAGTTAAAAAGTTTCCAAATCGATTAGTCGATTCAGTGCAGTTTAAATTTTTATATTATTATAAATTCAATTTGGTTCAATTAATAATTCTTTTTCACATAAAGGTAGTGTAATAGCTGGATCCAAATGACCCAGTTAGGTAGGTGCAAATCACTTGCTCAAATTGGAGTCATCCTAAATTTTGTTGAGATGTTATATGGATAAATAATTATACGACGCAACGATTGTGTCACGTCATTTGTACAACAAGTCATTTGTTATCTCAAGAATATTTAATAATAAAAAAAATAAGCAATGATTAAAGATTTTCTCTTACAAATGCTCATTTACTTCTTATATAAATAACGTTGTACAACCGTTGTATGAGACAAACACCCGTGAGGGAAATTCTATTCAATCACTTCAAATCTAGTTTATTTTTCTAAAACACTTATCTCTTAATCAGATGAAACATAAATCAAAAAGAAGAAAAGATTCCTTTATTTTTTCAGGCTGATGAGACCAACTCATAGGTTCAAAGCAAAAAAGGTAAACCTGAGAATTCAAAACTCTGAAACTTCTTTTAAGGGCAGAAGCAAAGAAGAAGACTTTATCATAGTAAAGCATATCATGTCTGTAAAATTATTTTTCAGAAATTTGCGAGTTGAGAAGCAGACAAGAACAATAGTTGAAGTGAGTAGTTAGCAGAATAATAAAATTCAAAACAAAACAAAGGCTATTACCATTATCAGCATCCAAATTCAAAACCCTGTGGCCATTCATATATTACACTAATTGCAAAGGAATGGCCCCATGCACTGAATGAAACATCAAGATCAAGATGAAGATCAAACAGCATCATCATGTCTTTTGTGTCATTGTCCTATTGCTAAATATCCCACATCCTAAACTTTTTCTCCACGCTTGTCCACCACCACCTATTTCTTCAAACCAGAATTATATCCATATTTGTTTTTTTTCGATAATCGAAAAGGGAAAGCGTTTGTGGGAAAAATTATATCCACGATCTTGACAATCTAGTGCTTATACCATTTGAGCTAATAGATTATGTCCAGCACGTCGACGGCGGCAAACAGAATTAATAATATTATAACACGCCATTATATGTATAAAAAATTTATTTAATTTAGATAATGTATTATAATGGTGTGGCAGCCGGAATGTATGTAAATATTTGGCAAAATGCATATTTAAGTTCATGTATTATTAAATTTTTTAAATTGGATTCCTCTACAGTAATTTGTATATATTGAGTCATTATACTTTTATTTTTATAAACAATTGGTCCCTGCGTCACAAAAAGTGTCGACCAGACCGGAAAAAAAGATCGAAAGACTTATTTTCAACGAAAATAAAAGTGCATGGACTCAATTTAAAAAAAGTTAACATAAAAGAACGGATAAAAGATCTATATCTATTTCAGTTGCACTAACGGCACGTGGAGTACACGCATTTTATTTCTTTCAAAAAAAGGATCTATAATATATTTTTCTTGATTCACATCTTTTCTTTCCTATTTTTACTTCTTCTTTTTTCACTCGGTTTGTTCATGTTGCTATCTTGTCCTTTGAAGGAAAAGCCTTGATGCACATGTACAAAACCCATTATGTCAACTTTGAGACTCAATAATTTGGTTCCCCACACTTCACATCAATACAAATAGATACCTACAGTTGCTATCAACGTTCAATTATTTCAATTTCCAAATCCTTAAAAGCTTGGACTGTTTAATGCCCTTTAAATGCTGTTTGTCTAAGCTCTATATCTTATTGCCAACGGATCTATTTCTTATCCATACGGTATCGGATAGTGATGAAGTTCGAAGGGTGTGCAAAAATCAAATCAAATTAAAAAATAAATAAACCGGCTTTTAAATTATGTCCAGTTTTGTTTGACACTATAAAAAAATTTGTTTTTGGCTTAGTTTGGCTTCGGACGTAACAAATTTATGTTAAATATTAATCGTCGATTCACTTGTTGAAATCAAATTGAACTAAATCAAATTTCAATTTTATTTTATAACTAGTTATAAAATAAAATTGAAATTTGATTTAGTTCAATTTGATTTCAACAGAATACACACTGTAAGCCACTTGGGTCCATGTAGTGTTACATTAAAGACTTCTTCAATTGGAACATGGTTGGTATCAAGTGTATTCAAAGGATACCATGCAAGATTTGATAGATGATGAAGACTTGGATTTAGTTGTTTTACTACATATCCAACCATACCATAAATTATTAGGTCAACCCATTTGAATTAATAAAAATATTGTATTAGCATAAAAAAATTGAAAGTCTAACTTAACTATGCCATATATCATCATTACAATGAAATATTCATAATATTAATGCGGTGGACTAAGTTCGCATAAGAATTTTTCCGAATTTTACATCAAAATGTAGGACCTATCCTTCAAGACACCTTTCATGATCAATTATTTTCCAACATTAGGTATCTTTCATACCATTTTGATAAATACATAAAAATTCACTATATTCCAATCTCTTGGAAGTAATCTTGTTACTATCATTTCCTTAGAAAGATTCGTAGAATTAGAAACATATGGTAAAATAGAAAAAATTAATTAGATAATACACATACACTATACTATACTTACTATGGCATTAAATACTTGAAACAAAAACTCAAAAATCATGTGAAATATATTCCTCTTACTGGTGAATTTTGTTGATTATATTAGGCTTCCCTCTCTTCCTCTTCCTTCGGTCGAGCTGATGAACTCGAACCTGAAGTCATTCCAATGACTTGGCTATGTGTGAATCTTTGTAATTGTATCATCCTGGCATAACAGCCGTCGGGATAATTTTTCAATAGATGTGAATGTGATCCTTGCTCTGCGACTTTTCCGTCGTCGATCACAGCTATGACATGAGCATTTCTTATAGTTGATAGTCTGTGAGCAACCACAATTGTTGTCTTTCCTGAGCAACCGCGGTCTAGAGCCTCTTGTACGCATCTTTCTGACTCAGCATCTAGTGCACTTGTTGCCTCGTCAAGTAGCATTAGTTCTGCCTTTCTAACTAGAGCCCGAGCTATGGCAATTCGTTGTTTCTGTCCACCGGATAATTGAACTCCCCTCTCGCCTACAAATGTGTTATACCCATCAGGCAATCCTGAAATAAATTTATGTGCATTGGCTAAAGTCGCAGCTTCAATGATTTCAGCAGCAGTTGCTGACTCGTGCCCGTACGCAATGTTTTCAGATATGGTAGTAGCAAAGAGACAAGGCTCCTGAGGAACCATAGCAATGTGCTTTCTGAGGGACTTGAGGTTATATTTTCTGATATCCTTCCCATCAATCATTACTCGTCCAGATGATGGCTCGTAGAATCGTTGAACGAGTGCGATGACTGAACTCTTACCACATCCACTTGGACCGACAAGAGCAAGAGTTTTTCCAGCTCGTGCACGGAGATTTAGATCACGGAAAATGGGGACATCAGGGCGAGTGGGATAAGAAAAGTCTACATGCTTCAGTTCAACTTCTCCCCGAAGACGGTCAGGAACTGAAGTTGCATCCGAATCATCAGGTTCGATTTCAGTTTTGCGGTCAAGCAAGTCGAAGACTGAACGCATGGCTCGGCCACCCTTGATAAAATCAGGAGCTAATGTTAAGGTTTCAGCTGCTCCATTGGCAGAAACCATGAGAACCATGAAAACACGGATTGTCTTCGAGAAATCAGAGATCCCGTGCTTTACGAGCCAGGATGCATACCAAAGACCAAGAGCATAGGAAGCATAGAGTGAAAACTGAGCGATTCCAAACCCACTTCCTGCAATTTGACCTTTCCAAAAGCAACGACGTAATGGAGCCTGGAGGTTGGCGGTGAATAGACTAACTATTTGTGATTCTGAATTGAATGCAGCAACTGTCCGTACATTCGCTATGGCCTCGCCTGCTAGTTGTGTGGCTTTAGCATGTGCAGCTTCTAAGTCTCCAGAGAATCCAGTCATGAACATTTTCTGGTTTAAAACCGAAGTAAAAGTTGCCGAAATGATTATCTTTGATGATTAATTTGATATATAGTAGAGTCATTTTGAGCTGATTAAGAGAGTTGGAGATACAAACCTGTAAAACAGTGGCAGCAACAACCAAGGGGAAGACAGCGACAAGGACAAGGGCGAGGCGCCATTGCAAAACAAACCCTGCAGTGCAAGCAACGAGCAATAATGATGTATTCTGAACAATCACGGAAATCCTGTCTCCAATGGCCGATCTCACGTTATTTGCATCAAGAGCTAATCTTGCAGCAATTCTAGCACTCTCATTTTCCTCTTGGTCAAACCACGCCATTTCATTTTTTAGCACTGCTGCAAGCATTTTCTCCCTCACTCGTTTTGTAAGATTTTCTCCAACAATGTCCCAAAAGAAGTGCTGTAGTGTGTTGAAGATGAGTGCAGCTGATGAAAGCCCAATTAACAAATAGCAGTATTTTGCAATTTCTCTGCTCATATATGCATGGTCTGGATTGTAGTAGACACTGACGACAGCACTCAGGACATAGGCAAAGAAGGCGCTAAGGGAGCCACAAATAACTGAGCCTATAGAACCAACCAATGCATAAACCCATTCAGGAGAATTCATCTTTGCGAGACGCCAAAACGAACTAGCTTGCTCTTTAAAAGGAAGCTTTTCAAGTCGGTAACTGGGGTGTGCGCCATCAAGGGAGAGGCTAAAATCTGAGGTAGAAAAGTCGGATAGCCTGCGCGAGTATGGTGATCGACCATAAGAGGAATTTCGTGCAATTATTGGCGAGCTTACCGAGTTCCTAGCACTTGAGGGTCTGCAAATGGCAAAAAAAGGTCACTTTACTGCACTATTCCGAAAAGCGAGATTAGAAATCGGACAAATTAAAAATCAAAAGTTGAAAGAAGCACCTTGCACTACTCTTTCTAGCATTACTCATAGCTGTTTCATGAGCCGTCTCTTGCATCCTAATGAGCTTGGCATAAACACCGTTCTCCCCTTTGGCAATGAGCTCATCATGAGTTCCTATTTCAGTGACACTACCTTGCTGGAGTACGGCTACAAGGTCAGCTTTCCTTATGGTAGAGAGCCGATGGGCAATGACAAGTGTTGTCCTTCCAATCATGAATCTGTCAAGGGCCTCCTGCACCAGTTTCTCCGACTCGGAGTCCAATGCACTTGTTGCCTCGTCTAAAAGCAAAATTGCTGGGTTTTTCAGCATAGCCCGTGCAATAGCAATTCTTTGCTTCTGTCCTCCTGACAACTGCAGTCCTCTCTCACCTGCCTGCCATTTTTTATATTATATCAGATGGATGCTCACTCATACTTCCATATATTTCATTTAACGAATTTGATTCCATGCAACAACAAATAAATTAACAGTTTTGTTTTCATTTCCACTTCAAAGCAATCATCAATTAAGAATGTAATCAGCTTGTAGGGCATAATAATCACTAATATACTTCCCTTTTTCAGATTTCCTACATATAAAATACCATTTCTTGATCTTGCCTAATGATGTTACTTTTCAGCTATGTAACACATAAATACAAAAGGCTGAAACTAGAAGCGCTCAAATGGAAAATGGAAAACGGCGAAACAATAATTTTTTTACAAGAATTGGTTACAAATATATAATTTTGGAGTTCCATAAGCATTTTCGGAAACAAAAATTTAAACATAGCTTTCCTAGTCATATGTTTCTAAGATATATTTTTTTCTTTCCACTGGTCTGGTAATCTTCAAGTTCTTATCTAACTCCATGGTCAACATAATAAAGATTCTCATTCTTCTCCTAATATTCAAGTTTTTGTTTTTCCCAAGGGTAAGACCAACACATCTAATGTAAGACTTCTTGCAATTGATTCTGTTTTTAATAATATCTTCTTTATTTATCCCTTGCCATTCCTCTGTCCAAATTGCATATTTTTTTAACTCTAAATTGTTTATGCTCCTCTTGTTTTTGCAGACATATTAAAAGCTTATTTATGCACATGTATTGTTGATTGAAGCATGTTACCTTCCTTCAAAATGCATGCATGACCAAAACATGTCCCCACATTGACTTCCAAAATAATAATTTAAACAAGTTAGGTTTAAGTTTGTTGACCAAATAAGCAATTTCAATCTATAATCTTTACTATTGAATCAGAAGCAACAACTAGCAATTATGTGCCATAAAGAAAAATAAAAAATAAAATCTAAGCAACCATGATCCCTACTGAGTCAAGATCCATCATTTCATTGTATTTTACTTTCTAGAACCAACTTTACCCCACCCCCCTATCTCCTTCAACTGACATAAAGACAATATTTTAGCATGCATAGGATTGCACTTATTTTAAGCAATTAGTATTATGGTTGGAAATGAACAAAGGATCAATTCACCCCCTCAACTTGGCATGAAATATCAAAAAAGTCATGGTTGATGGGGTGAATTGATCCTTTATTCGGTTGGAAATCAAGGGAATAGTAGTTAGCCATTTAATTCACCTTACTTGGGAGGTTTTGATTTCAATTTTAAAACATATGAACAACAACCAGATCAAGTTTATGATCAAGAGGCATGAAAATTATCAATAAGATACTCGACACTCATTTGCTATATTGCACGGAAACTTATCAAATCTCCAAAAATGCTCCTGAAACTCTGAAACTTTATAACCTGTTCTTGTAAAAGATATCATTTCGCCGTTTTTATTTTGAAGTGTTTCCGTTTCCATGCAACAATAGCCCATTTGCATAAAGTCAAAGCCTTTAAGAAGTACACATACCAGGGTATCAAATCCTTCTGGTAGCTTGACAATAAATGAATGAGCATTAGCAACTCTGGCAGCTTCTTCGATCTCGATTTGATCTGCATCAGGTCTACCCAACAATATATTCTCTTTAATGGTAGTAGCAAATAGAGCAGGTTCTTGGCTAACAAGCCCTATTTGTTGTCTCAGCCATTTTAACTTCAATGTCTTTATATCATGCCCATCCAGCAACACTTGCCCTGAACAAAACAAATCTTGATACTTTCAATGAAAATTGCATACCACATGGAATACATTAACTGAAGAACCATATATAATTTCAGTTTTATAAGTAAAAATATCATCATTATTGATATAGCGGACAATTTACCTGAGTTGGGATCATAGAATCTCTCAATGAGGGCGACCACAGTACTTTTACCAGAGCCGCTGCTTCCAACCAAAGCTATAGTCTTTCCGGCAGGAACATTGAGGGTAAAATTGTTGAGAATTCTAACATCCGGTCTTGATGGATAGGAGAAATCAACATTTTTTAATTCTACTAGTCCAGTAACTGAATCCAACTCTAACCCGGATTCGCTGTTGCGATTCACTGATGGTTTATGATCAATTATACGGTATATTTTCGCAGCTGCAGCTTTAGCTTTGGCAAATGCACCCATGCTAGGAGCAGATTGGCCTAAAGCCCTGCCAAATAAAGAAACAAAAGGTTGAGTAAAGAAATTAAACAATAAAAAAAAGTTGAATCAGAGAAAAGGGTTAAAAATTTGAAAAGAAACAGAACACTTACAATCCTCCAATCATGACGGCGAACATGGTAGCTATGGCTAATCCACCATTAGTGTAATGATGTCGAACAAGATAACCTCCATACCAAAGAAGCAAAGCATAGCAGCAGAAAACAACAAAATAAGTAGCTCCTAATCCCATTCCCTTAGCAAATCCACTCTTGTAACCAAGCCTTTGAGCAACTTTCAATGCTGACGAATATCCTTGTATTGATCTCGATTCCCCGACGAAAGCAAACACAACGCGAATTTGAACAATCGTCTGCAATTTCACTTCAAATTAGAAAGAAAAAAAAAAACAGATGCCAAAATGGTGGAAAATATGAAACTCACAAATCAAAATCTTCCTTTTACCTGCTCTACAATGTTTCCTGCTTCAGACAATGCTTCCTGGCTCTTGCTTGACAGTTTGCCTAATGTGGTAGTATGAATTGCTGCAATCACAGCAATGAGAGGCACTACTGCTAGAGTGACCAGAGCTAATTGCCATACAGCAGTAAATCCCACTACAAATCCAGACACAAAAGTCGCCATATAATGAATAAAATTCCCCAACTGCGCATCAAAAAGGAAACAAACAATGAACAAAAAAACCACCCAAGAACAAGACAGAGGAAAAGAATTATGTTCTTTAAAAAAGATTACATATTTACCTTCTCACTGATGGCATCTTGAACAATTACAGCATCACTGTTAATGGCAAAAACAACATCAGATGTTCGAACATCAGTGTCAAAGAACTGAATATCTTGGTTCAAAGCTGCTTCTAAGTACTTGATCCTCATTTTAGTTGATTGTCTCTCTCCAGTCCACATCCAACATGAAATCTCTGTATAACCAGTCAAATTCAATAAAAAAAACTCTCTTTACACTCTCACATTTCCAAAAAAAAACAGAGTTAAAAACAACAAACCAGCCCAAGAAGATGCCCAGATTGCAGCACCAACGATGAGGAAGTAAAATGCATACTACAGATGGACAAAAAGAACCAAAATTTGTTGTCAGCTTCACAATTTGATCAGATTAAAGATTATAAGAAATGGGGTTCTTGAGAAATACCTTCAAAACTTGCTGCATCATCTTATCAGTGTCATTAGCATGAGAGCCAAAAGAGTTAACAAGATCAGCAAAAAAGCGAAGAAAAAGAGGCAAAGAAGAGCCATGAACTAATGCACCAACAGACCCAATTGCCATTAAAACATAATCTAAGCCATCAGCAAATCTAAAGAGCTCACCAAAGCCAACTGTGGCCACCTCTGCTTGCTTTTCTGCGTTAGAATTAGTACTACTAGCAGGGCCATTGGCGTCCATGTTTTTGGTTACTACTGCTGCTACTGAAGTTTCTTGGTGGGTCTGTGAAGAGTTAGCTGAGTTGGTTTTTGAAGGGTCAAAGGAAGAAGAAGAGTTATTAGAAGACACGAGTTCAAGGCCTTGCATTTCGGACCATTTCCATTGCTCAGAGTCTAGTGACATTTGCTTCTCAAAAGATAACTTAAATTCTCTCTCTTTACCCCTTATTTTTAAGCTTTTTTATTCTCCCTCTTTCTCTCTCTAGCTTTCTCTCTCTATCTTTTTTTATTGTTTTTTTAAAGACATTTTACAATCTAACTTTTAAAATAAAATTAGTGCATTTTATTTTACTATTTTGAACTTTTTTATTCTACACATTAAATTTCACACACATATCTGTAATATCTTTTTGCAATTTTTCATATTTATAAATAATTTATTTAATCTAATTAACATTAATTTATATAATTATATTTTATAATAAAATATATATTTAAGTTTTATTTTTTTTAAATATAACCTATAATAAAATTAAAAAATAATATAAATAATATAAATTTAAACAACAAATATATAACAAACAACAATCGCTACTAAAAAACAACATTTTAGCGACATATTTCCGTCGCTAAAAGTTTTTAATTCGTCGGTAAGTTAATTTTTTTATCGGTAAAAGGCTGAAATCAGTCGTTAAATCAGAATTTTCCGTCGATAATTCTCTGTTTTTTAATAATGAACATTTTGATAAGTTAGACAACGACAATGTTATAATATTATAATAATTAGTCCGAGCTGGAAAAAATTTATGGTTCCGTCACTGCTTACGCTTTGAACCTTTTCCAAATATTCTTCAATAATTTTCAATATTTTCTCTTTTTTTGTCTACATAAGGGGTTGAACCCAATATCCTTAATTAGGTCTTTATATTTCACTTCTTAACCAATTGAACTAGGAAGCCATCGGCAAATAGTAATTTAAATTAGACAAACCACAATAACTTAGAATGCATGTGAATTTGCTTCCACATTTGATAATATTAATATAATAATTACCTAAGAAATTGGTTATATGAGATTGTTATTGTTTAGATTGGTGTGCTCTTTTAGAAACTATATACTTGTTCAGTTTAAAAAAAATTATATTAATTTAATATTTAAATAAATAAATTTAATTATTATATATTATTATATAGTAAAATATACTATTTATTTAAATTTTTATTAATAAAACTATATACTTTTAAATTTATATGAATATATAAGAAAATTAAATTTGTGTAAATCATTAAGAAAACTAAAAGAGAGTAATATTAGTGATAGTAATATAAAAAGTGAAAAATTAAAAATTAAAAATTAAAGTTATAATTTATAGTTGAAGATATATTAATTTTGCTTTTAAATAAAGTTATTGTAAAATACAATGCGTTGAAGATTATTTTAGCGGGTTGAACACATCAGGGCCGCTGAATTTCTAAACTATTTCAAAAAAATATTAAATTTTCATTTATTTTTTAAAAGTAATCAAGCTTCAAAATGTATATGAAAAAAAATATTTTAAATTTTATTTTGATGTGACAATCCTATGAATAAAATGTTTACAATTGCGTCAATAATTAAGTTATACCTCACATAAGCTAGTATTCGTTTTTAAATAAAATATATAATATGATAACATTTATTAATGTGACAAAAAAAATTAAATTGCATGGCATATAAGCAAGACCGAGAAAACTTTTATATCATAAAATTAGGAGTTTGATGATCTAAAAGAAATTAGGTTTTATATTTTTTTTGAAATAATTTAAAAGTTTAATTATTTAGAAAGTATATAATCCTGACTTTAGCTTGTGGATTTTCCTTTTTATTTTACAAGTTTTTACTATCATGAGATGTTTCTTCTTGTTCAATGTAAAAACAAGAAATGTAAGGCAAAAAAACATTGGAAATTGACAGAACAGAGTGTGACTGTGAGTAAGAAAAAGGGGGAGAACTTCTGCCCGACAAAAATGAGTGTGTGTGAAAGTAAGAAGAAATTGGTTTTGTTGACTATAACACCTTCTAAGTTCTAACTTCAACCAACCAATACGACCACATACTGCTCTGCTCCTATTACTTTTTTACATTAAAACCTTATGCATAATTGGATAAATTAGGGTTTTCCTATTTGCGGACGTTACTCATATGATTAGGGGTGTAAATGAGTTGGGTTCTCGTAAATTACTCAAGATTAGTTCGAAAAATTTGAATCGAGCTCGAGTTAAAAGCTATTCGAACTTCATCACCAATAATCTATAAAAACATATTTTTATATAGTAAAAACATTTTAACCATCTTTTAACCATTTTGGATACCTATTATGCAAGTTTAAAATGAAATAAAGAGAGAGTAGATTAAAGAGACTGAAGGAAGCACAACCTTTCTTGCTTTGCATGCTTCCTCTTCCTCTGCTTCTGTCACATTCATGTGATATGAGCCAGGTGGGCGGCCACCAACTACCCTCAATTCTCCCTACTTTTTAATCCAGTTTTTTTAAATTTTTTATGGTAAATTCTTATTTATGTGAATAATAAAAATTAAATATTTTACATCTTTTATTTATTTTAAAACTGCCAAACTATTAACATTTTATTTTAAAATAAATGTCAATTATTAAATAACATGAGCGAATTAAAAGAGGGTGGTGTTATTTTCAGAGCAAGATTTGATAAGGACAGAGCAAATTTTTTTGTCATGACAAAATCACCCTTATTTGTGATGAATTTATATCTCTCTTATTATAAAAGAAGGATAATTTTGTAAAAATATGAAGATTTGCTCTGTCCCTATCAATTTTTGCTCTGAAAATAGAGCCACCCTTTTCAGTTATGTAAGTAATTTTTGTGTCAATTTATTTAGAAACCTCATATTGTTCGTTAAATCAAAATTTGGTAACTAAAATGTAAAAAAAAATTAAAAATACCATACCGTAAAACATCAAAATTTGATAGCCATTAAAAAAAGTAACCCTAAAATTCCATACTGTTGAGCGAAATTTCCACTTATTGTCACATACTTGATTCCTTTTGAACTTTATATATAGGGTTCTTTTATCTTTGTATGATTAAATCTTTTAACATTCTATTAATTAGAATAAAAATCCTATAGTTTAATTTTTCACTTTTATGTCAGTCTAAACAGCGATATCCTTACAATCTTCAACTATCCTTGTCCTTAAAATTAATTATTAAATAAATAAGTAAAAATACATATTGTTTGCCATATGGCAGTGTTTCAGCAATATTTTACTAAAATCGTGAGTTTAATTCTTTTCACAAGCGCTTTTTTTTCAATAAAAAAAATAGATACAAACGAGTTTATATAATTTTTAAATTAAAATAAATAAATTGGAAGAAGTAAGATCCAAAAAATCGTTAGTAAATCTTGTTAAAATCTTGAGATTCCTCTTAATTTGATTAATTATTTATAAACAGTACATCAAATTAGCTCATTTCTTTAAAAATCCAACCAATATATGCCACCCACTCAAATATCTTTAATTATTTTTTCCTCCAAGTACTGCTGAACACTGTAAAAGTTAAACTAAATTAAGCTATTTAAAGAGATCAGAATAAGAGTGATGAGGTTGCTTTAATGATATGCATTTGGAGTAAATTTTTTAATTAAGCTTAAAATAGAAAAGAATACAACTAAAGTAATTAAAAGGCTGACATTTCTGACATAACAAAATGCTTTAAGGAGTAATTATTTTTCTAAAAAATATTCCTTAATTTCAGTGAAATTTTCTAAAAATTAGAAAAGTGGGTATGCACTATTTGAGGAGTTCATTAATGGCAAATACAGTGCCTGACGAATGCAAAGAGAAGAAGTTTTCTCTGATTTGGCTGTCGCTCTATCCACGGCCATTTGTCTATTTTGTGGCGTATGCAAGTAACTAGGGCTTCATTTTTATTTACTTCTGTATTTACGTGCTCATCAAGCCAATGCATTTATATTTTCGGTTTTATGTGATTTTAACATTTTTTGAAATATATATTTGTTTTTTAAAATATCGACAATCTGATATGTTAATTTTGTAAAATGCGACTGTTATATTTAACAACGTATATGATACACCATGAATTGCTTAGGTGAATTTACTTGATAAGTCAAGTAAGAAAAAAAAAATTATAATTTTATCTAAATTGGAGTTTGGATATAATTTTTCCAACTTGTCAAATTGACAGACCAAACAGCTCATATATATTCTATTTTTGGTTAATAGTAAAACAAATTAAATATCTCTATAAATATAGTAAAAAAATATTTCAGTTGATTTTAGCTTAATTTGAAAATTTAATTGCAATGTACTTTAGTTATAATTTTAAAATAGTAAGATACATTTGTATATTTTATTTTCATCAAAATAGACTAATATGAGTGACATGGATGTTTACTTAAGTTTGATGGTTTGTTATCTCTATTAAGCATATAATATATGTTGGGTTCATGTGACACTACATCATACATGATGTCATGTCTCCTTTTATTTTAGGTTGAAATTATAAAAATTAAATATTTTATTAACTTGAAAAAATTCATGATATTTTGAAAAATGAACAATACTCAATGACTTTTAATAAATTTAAATTGAAATTCCCATTCCTTCCAGATTTTGAATTAGTATACCGATTAACATGCAATGATAAAAATGCTTACTAGTTGTTTTTGATCGAACAGACTATCTATATTGAAAATCTTATAATGCTCATACCGCGTCCTCAAGAGATTTCTTATTCACATTATCTATATTAGGCCTTATAAAATTAAACAAAGTAGAAAATATAGCAATAAAGAAAAAAAAATCCTAAGACATCATGATCAAAGTTAGAAATGATTAAATACATATAAGATGATGGTTATATAGGTTAAAGATACCAAAACAAGAGCTAAGGAAAGTCTCAATATCTTTACCCCAAATTAAGGAGGAAGAGAGATGAGATAGTTAAAGGGGCAATTGGGACAAAATAATGGATTGCATAAGCAACAAAAGTAAAAAGAGATGACATTATGCAATTTGAGGTGAGACATTCTATTTAAAGAAGTTAGGATCCCATCAATGTGATGTATTAAATCTCAACTACTCTCTTACCTTATTATATATACTTTGGTAACTTTATTATTTAAGGAAGCTACTTAATACTTATGTCTAAAGCCATTCTGATCCATACTAGTTTAGTATACCTACTCATTTACTACATCATTTTAATCCATTTAACAAGTCATCTCAACCATCCAATAAATATCAAGTGATAGTATTTATGGAAAAATTATGACATTGTTTGGTTTTATGACTGCAAAAATCTTTGATGCATTCTTTTGTGGTTTTATGACTGCAACCAAATCTTTGATGCCTTCTTTTGTATATTTTGTACACTTATACAAGTCATTTTCTTTTCAAATGAAAATAAAATCATTGCAAAAAGTTAAAAAAATCCACTTACTGTAAAAAAATTCCAAACGATACTCGATGTATTGAATCACTCTCTTTTCTTTCTTTTTAGCTACTTCCAAATATTATTCAACGGAATTTATTATATTTAGATATTATTGTGATTTTTTTATTAGCAACGGCCTTTTTTTCTAATCACTTATCTGATTATATTCAGTTGATTGTTATATCGGTTTTTCTTAAAAAAAAGTAAAGTTTTGTTAATGAAAGACATTTTAGTATTGCAAAGTTACAATTTGTATATTTATTAATTATAAATTAAAACAAAAGTATCATGTTGAGAAGAAAAAAAAGTTAAAATTATCTCTTACTAATGTTAATTTTAGTTCAGAAAAAAATAGTCTAGGATTGAAATTCCACAGTTTCAAAAACAACTTCAGTTTTATAGAAAAATAAGTTAAATTGATGGTTATACATGGACCCTCAACTTAAGGATATTTTTTTTTTTTTTTTTTTTTTTTGGCGGAGATACAGAAAAATAACAACGAAGAGATAAAAAAAAACAAAACAGAACACAAAAACAAAAGGAAAACGCTAAATAAACCCCCTGAAAAAGGTAAGCCTTTTGACCTCCTGGACCCAGTTATGGGCCTTTTTATTCTTCTGGCGCGGAACGTATTGGATCCGGGTGTTGTTGAAGTATTGCTTTAGATGCCAGATATCTTGACAAATACCCTTGAGACTAGCCCTCGTACAACAGTGGCTATTAATGATAGTGGATATTTGAAGAGCATCTCCCTCAAAAACAACATTTTTCCAACCGTTCTGGATTGCCCACTTCATACTTTCCCTCAGAGCTAAACATTCTAAGATTCCAGGATCCCAAATGTAGCGGAAAAAGGACGAGAATTTCCCCTTTAGAGAATCTGAGTTATCTGAGGCGACGACACCGATGTAACCGTGCTGCTTTGACCTGTCCACTGCCGCATCATAATTTAATTTTATAAATTGAGGGTCTAGCGCAGCTGGTGGATGGAAGACCTTATGATGCACATTCTTCTTGGGATCCGCCAGTAACTTCTCTGCTAATGAATAATCATTTGCTGCCTCCACGGAAAGAGATATGACCGACTCCACCGGATCTGAAAGCCCCTTGAAAATGGAGTTATTACGGGACTTCCACACGTGCCATAACAGGAAACAAAAGAGAGGAATATTAAACTCTTCTGTTTGAATATTTTTCAGATCTGCAATGCTACACAACCATATCTCTGAAAAACTGCCATGCTGAAGTCTGTCTGGATGGAGATGGAAAGGAGAAAGGAACCATATCAATTTGGAACGGGGGCAGAGAAAAAGCAGGTGAATTAAAGTTTCTGTGTCTTCGCAGAAGGGACATTTTGAACACATTTTCAGTCTTTGATGAAGCACTGATGCTGAGGGAATACCATTATGCAGACAACGCCAAATAAACACTTTGATCTTTGAAGGAATGTGGAGACCCCACAAGAATTGCCAGTCCGATTTTTTGAATGATGGAATGAGAGAGCGATATTCCCGAAAACCATTGTTGTACTCTAGATGGTATCCAGACTTGACCGTGTACTTGCCATCCTCAGTGAAATACCACATGAGCTCATCTCCCTGGGGCCAAAGAGGAAGGGGAATAGCCAGAATTTGCAAGGCATCCTCCCTGTGGTAGAGCTGCAAAATTAACTCCGATTTCCAATCTCTGGTCCGGGGATCAATAAGATCGGACACAAATTCAGGGATATCCCTTGTGGTTGGATTACACCGAGGAGTAAAAGGATATTGACCTGGAACCCACGGGTCCTTCTGGCACCGAACTTGGTCTCCGCTAGAGATATGCCAGATAAGACCTTGCTGCAGTAGCTCCCTCCCTTGTAGAAGACTTCTCCAACCCCACGAAGGCCTTCCGGATAATTTTGCTGTCCTTATGGAAGACATCGGAAAATATTTACTTTCATATACTTTGTATAAAAGGGATTCTTTGTTAGACATCACTCTTGAGAATTGCTTTGCCAAGAGAGCTTTATTGAATGCCCGGAGATCTTTAAAGCCCAATCCCCCTTCCCACTTGCGAGTACACATGGTTGACCAAGAGATCCAGTTCATTTTCCTCTCATCCTTTTTCTGACCCCACCAGAACTGTCTGATGATTTGCTGAATGCGATTGCACAGAGTTTTAGGAATTTGAAATGACATCATTGCAAAGATAGGAATGGCCGTAGCAACAGCTTTGATCAGAATTTCTTTTCCTGCCGATGAAATGAACTGCTCCTTCCACCCTTGTAATTTTGCAGAAATCGCGGCTAAGATCGGGGCGAATGATTGCTTTTTGGATCGCATGATTTGAAAAGGAAGACCCAAATATTTTTCTTGACAGGCATTTTGTGGAATACGTAACATTGCAGAAAATAGAGATCTTTGGTGGGCGTCCGTATTGGAACTGAACAGGACCGCAGATTTATGAAAATTAATGCACTGACCACTTACCGCTGCATACTGATTAAGGAGAGAAACAATCGATTGAATATCGGCCAGTGTAGCCCTAGAGAAAATTATCGTGTCATCCGCAAAGAGGAGATGGGTAATCGTTGGGCAACGATAGTTGAGCTTTATGCCATGGAGCGTCTTGGCCTGGATCGCTAAATTGAGATAATGGGTAAGACCCTCTGAGCAAAGAACATATATCAAAGGGGATAAGGGGTCCCCCTGCCGAATCCCTCTACTCGGAGTCACAAAGCCTTGGCAAGATCCATTGATTCTGATAGAATATGAAACAGATTGGATGCATTCCATAACCCAAGAAATAAAGATTCCATGAAATCCCCACAATTGAAGGATAACCTTTATGTAGGACCATTCCAAGCTATCATACGCTTTTGCAATATCCAACTTCAGAGCCATGAAATGCTGATTTCCAGACTGCTTGGTTTTTAAATAGTGGATAATCTCATGAGATATCAGAATATTATCAGCAATTGATCGGCCCTTGGTGAAAGCATTCTGCTGCTGGGAAACGAGCGAAGGAAGGATTTTTTGAAGCCTCAGAGTGATTATTTTAGATATAATCTTGTAGAACACTGTACACAGGCTGATTGGACGGTAATCTGAGACTCTAAGAGGCTTGGCGGTTTTGGGAATTAAGGTAATAATTGTATGATTAAAGCTGCGGAGCATGTGACCTCCCTGAAAGAACAGCTTGATTGACGTAGTAATATCACTCCCTATGACATACCAAAAGTGCTGGAAAAATAAAGAGGTGAATCCATCGCTTCCTGGCGCTTTAGAAGGATTAATTGAGAAAACTGCATCCCGAATCTCTAAGTCTGACACTGGCTTGCAGAGGGAGGCATTCATGATATGAGTAACCTGTTTCGGAAAAGCAGTTTCTGATGACATGGATCCTGGGTTAGAGGAGGTAAATTGATTTTTGAAGAAATCCACTATAAGATGGTGGATGCTAGAGGTTTGAGATTGGTAAATGCTATTATGATCCAACAATCCTGCAATATGGTTTCGGCGCCTACGATGAAGAGTGGAAGCATGGAAGTATTTTGTATTTTTATCCCCTCGCTGCAGCCATGACTGACGGGATTTTTGCTTCCAATATAACTCCTCCTCATTGCGAGCAATAAACAGCTTGTCCTCTAGGCCCCTAATGAGGTTCCAATGAATGAGCTGAGGTCGTTGATGTCGCTCTTTCCTCAACATGTAGGTTATCGATTTAATTTTACAATCTGCATTGCACTTAGTTTTCTGCTTCCATCTTACGATTTTATGGCGGCACTCCTTCAACTTCTGGAATAAGCGATACATTGGACTGCCCGTGTAGTGAGTTTGCCATGTAGATTCTACTAGAGCAATGATCTCCTGGTTGTGAATCCAAGATTTATCAAAGTGAAAGGATCCTGATGACCGAGTTATTGATATGTCTGTATCAAGGAGGATAGGGCAGTGATCAGATCCTATGTCGTCAAGATGATAATATTTGCCATTGCTAAAGCGATGAATCCAGTCAGAATTTGCGAAGCAACGATCAATTCTTTCTTGAATGAGGAAAGGATATGGGCGCTTGTTACTCCAAGTAAAATCACACCCTATGTAATCTAAACTGGACATATTTAACTTGGATATAAAATCCTTGAAGATTACATGATGGGAAGGAACAAAAGGGAGACCTCCTAATTTATCGTCCTGACTAAGGACTTCATTAAAATCCCCCAAAAAAACATAGGAGGCTCCTAAGCTATACTGAAGACTAGCTAAGCTTTGAATTTGGCCATCTCTACAAGATTGCTTTGTACTCAAATGACATGCTACCAAATCAAAACTAGACATAGGAGATAAAGCTATGGTCATAGCTACAAAAAAGGAGTCTGATTGCTGGATGGTAACTTGGACATTCGATCCCCAAAAAATAGCAATGCCCCCTGAATGACCCCTTGGCTCCATGACAAACTGGTTTTCAAATTTTAAAGCTTTGGTCATTTGCGTCACTTTTGCTTGAGTGTTCTTCGTTTCTGCCAAAATGAGAACCGCTGGAGAATTATCTTTGCATATCTTGCAAAGCTGCTGAATTGTCAAGGGGTTCCCCAACCCTTGACAATTCCAGAACAATATCTTCATGGATCTCGTGGAGACCCTTCGGGGGTGGCCTCTGTGTCCCTCAAAAATATATTAGTGTCAAACTGTTCCAGCTCTTGTATCCACTGGGATGAAGGCAGCTCATGTCTAGGAAATATGTGAACATTTTACTTAAGGATATTGACCTTTGAATATCCCATTAGAATATAAAGTGAAGATTCCATAGAACTAATACTAGGATTATAATAGGACATAAAACCTACAAGAGATTGTTAAGGCCACTTTCTTAATTTCTTGGTCAAATGGTTCATTTTTTTGGGCACACAGTTTCTTAATCATATATACATAAGTGGTAATGTTATAAAAATTCATCAATTTTATATATTTTTTTAATTTAATCACATTTTTTTTAAATTTTTTTATAAAAATATACTCCCTCCGTCCCACTTAAAAAGTCCCATTTGCTTTTACACATAAATTAAAAAACATTTATTATTCTTGTCTTTTCATATTTTTTCATGTTTTGCCCCTATTAATTATAGTGGAATTTTTCAAATTGTTCTCTTAAGATGACTAAAAGAAGGGTAAAATAGGGTATTCAATGGAAAAACATTCTAAAAATAGTAATGAGACTTTTTAAATGGGACATCCCAAAATAGAATATGGGACTTCTTAAACGAGACGGAGGGAGTACTAACTTTCATTTTTTTCCCAAATTCATACACGATGCTGATGTGACACTCATTCATTAGTGCAATTTGCTGAGGTGTAAGTCATTTTTTACCAATGAATAAGTGACACGTCAACATCTATGAATTTGAAAAAAAATGAAAGTTGATATATTTTTATGAGAATTTTTTAAAAAACATGATTAAATCGAAAAAACGTGTAAAGTTTGTGAATTTTTATGACATTAACCCTACAATTAAAGATAACATCAACACCATTCATAGTATAATTAAAAAGGAAGTGCTTAATCAATTTATACCCACAAGATTAATTGTTCGTTAGGAAATATACAAGAAAATAAACAAAAAGATAAGGTTACACATTACGTGCAAATTTAGGGGTCGGTGGTTCAAATTGTATGAATAATTAAAGTTGAACTAGATTGGCTACCGAAAGTCGTCTAATACCACTCCACTAAATTATATACATGTATGTATATACGTATACATATATATATATATATGTATGTATCCATATATGTATGTATGTATCTATATACACGTACATATATATGTATGTATATATATATATATGTATGCATGTATATATATACATATATATGTATGTATGTATGTATACATATACATGTATATATACATGTATATATATGTATATTCGGAAACGTTTCGCCTATCTGATTCAAAAAGCTTTTAGACTATTGTAGTACAAGTAGTGTTTATTAGTAGTACAACAGAATCATTTATATGCAAGCTCTGCTGAAGTGAAGTATCAAAGGCACGCTCAGTGACTTTCGTAATCCAAGAGTAGTGAGTTTGAGAGTGGCAGGGTGACCTTCAATATTTTAATAGTATTAAAATATGGAACAAAATAGGTGTTTCCACGGCTCTACCACCTAATTAATGTTGTTCCACTTAATCCCTATTTCATTGTTTCGGCTGTGCTGCCGAAAGTTTTGAAAAAGTCGGAATAAAAAAGCATTCATCTTGGGTTGGGCTTACTACTTAGATGCTTTCAGCAGATTCGCTTGGATTGTACTACCGAAAGTTTTCAACCCTATGATTCTCGGTCCTATTGAGGCAAATTCTAGAAGATTCGCTTCAATAGGCGGATCTCTATGAGTTCTGCTATCTGATCATTAAGTTGATTTTCCGCTCCTTATACGATCATATGTATAAATTCGATATTAGACTGCTGGATTAGTTTCCATCAATTATTTTTAAATATTATTTTAAAAGAATTACGTTCTCTCCTAATATAATAATGGTAATGTTTCTTACTCATAATATAATGCGTGTAGTTGTCCAGAATTTTCTTCTACTCGATTATGTTAATTATTGCATGTATTTGCATAACATTTTGTGTGCAAAAACATTCCGAGTGGTATAAATTTTTGACTTTTACACTTTTATAGATTAGCCTCTAATAAATTTTTTTTTTATCAAAGGCTAAAACTTTCATTGATTAGAATGAAAATTACATAGATAAATGGTTCTTCAACAAATTGAAAGAACTATTCTAAAATAATGATGAGAACTGTTAATGCAGTCATCAATTAGGGTTTTTTCAACCATTAAAAGGTTACCCAAAACATAAATGGTTCAAATTGAAAATACAATTCTTGAAGCCGCTTGATTCTTGAAGTTTCAAACTTTTCAAGTCTTCATCTTCAATAGATCCATAAATTATCTCCTAAGTTTTAGATCTGCAACAACATTTAAAAATTTATTCAATTAAAATAAAATTCATACAAACACCTTAAAAGAGACTTATTGAAACAAAAAAAATAGATCTGCGATTAATAGTACTATGGGCGTAGAGAAGATAATTTTCCGGTTAATCGGAAAAATCATCTTCTCCCACCCTTATGAAGATGAAAAAGAAAAAAAAAATTTGGTTTTAGAGAGAAGAGAGAGCACTAGTTTTTAGAGAGAAGCATTTCATTTTTCTCTAATAAAATTTTAAATACCAAAAAAAGGCAAGTCTAATGCTACTATAACATAAATAAAAAAGTATGAGATAAATTATTTTGTTGAAATTTAAAATTATTTATTCTTTCTATTCTTGAGTGGCAATATTATAATTTAAAAAGAAAAGTAGTATATTAAAAAATAGTAAAATAATTTGCCAATTTTGAGAAAGGAGTGGGTGAATTTGAAGAAGTCAAAAAGAGGTGGCAAAAGAAAAAAGAAATCATTGATAGGCAGTAATAATGGATAATTATAAAATAGGTGGTCCATTTTACTATCTGATCCATTCTTGAACCAATAAGAAAAGAGAGGTGAATTATTAGTATAATTAATCAATTTTTTTAAATTAATCATTGTAATTAAAAATGACCACTCAGACCAAATATACTCATTAAAAGTGGTGCATGTGCCACTCATTATGCCATTCCATTGTCTTTCCTGTGGTTAAGTGTGCATTATGCATTTGAATTCTTAATTAAAAATCTTAATTTTGAATTAATAGGATTAGTTGGTCTTAATTTATACGCTATATGATTATTCATGGGCTAGCTGTAAGTCGTAAGTGCACCCACATGATTGTTATGTGTGGCATTCTAGCAATTTAACAAGTAAAATAATTCCATTATTTTTAATTACTTGTATAAATCCAAAAATTCCCAACCTGTTTCCCTTTATTGATAGTGTCAAAATGATCAATTAGCTCAAAAATTTAAGCTCTTATGCATAATTTTAGTAATAATTTTACTGGATATTTTTAATATTTCTGCACATGAGTATCTATTAGGCTTAAAATATAAACACATATTATCTTGTATATATTTAAGAGCAAATTACTTTAAAGTACCTCATATTTGTCGTAATTCACAGTTTGATACTCCTTGTTTGAAAATCAAACGATTTGGTACCTCAGTTTTGATTTTGTAAACTATAAGGCCCTTATATTAAATATAGGTACTCAATTGTTAACGGAATGAAATGTGAGGTACCAAATAGTTTACAAATGAGGTACCTAATTGTTTACATAATTGAAACTGAGGTACCAAATCGTTTATATAATCAAAACTGAGGTATCAAATCGTTTGAAAATAAATTTTAAATTATTAACGGAACTAACAGAAGGGCCTTATAGTTTACAAAATCAAAACTGAGGTACCAAATCGTTTGATTTTCAAACAAGAGGTACCAAACTATAAATTATGACAAATGTGAGGTACTTTAGAGTAATTTGCTCTATATTTAACTAATCAAATGAGTTGTCAATAATTAATTTTAATTTTTTTAATCATATAAACTTTGTATTAAATAATTAACATATTTAAAAATTTAAATAGTTAGATGAGATTCGAATAATAGTTTTATTATGATTATTTCTAGTAGATATTTTTAATTTGAACATTATATTGCTTCAAATGAGTTTTGAGAAATGTTATTTAATTATTATAATATTTTTGAAGACATATAGTTGACATAGTTGTTATAGAGATTCTTTATCGGATAATTACTTTTGAAAGTATTCAAACTATCGCTCTATTATATTTCGGTGACCAAAATTTGATTCGTTTTATTTTAGTTATTAAACTTCAATTTTATTTAACGTAGTTTTTTTAGCCAAAAATATATATATGGCAACCGGATTTCACCACGTGATAATTATTTTTGGCAAAAACTATTATGAGGTCCCTACATTTTATCATCTTTGCTTTTTTTAGGAAGCCTCTATGTCGATAAAGTTACACTTTTTTAACTTATCAAATTTTGATTTTCATGTTTTTTCTATGGCAGGAAGAAAATAAGTTTGTGATATAGTGACACACAAAACACAATAAAGGACATGAAAATTAAAATGTAACAAATATAAAAACTAAAAAGATAATTTTTTTGGGGTAATTTTTTTCAACAAAAATAGTAAAGTACATGAAATTCTGGATGGGTTTGGCCATATATTGCTTATATCTTATGAAAAATTATAAATTATTCACAATTTCATTTCAGCATAGTGTTCTTAGGCTAAATAATGCATGATTTTTAAATAAAAAGGTAAAATTTAATTAGCTGTCAAATTTGTACTTTTTTCAAAATCTTTTATTTAAATAAAATTAAAATTTAATAATCAAACTGAAAAAATATTAAATTTTAATAATTAAATTAAAATAAATCCAAAAATTTATAAATAAATATGTATACTAAAAAGACACAAAAAAGTATATTTTTCAATATTCAAAGAGGTTATGCACACTTAAAACTATAATTTTGAACCTCAAAGCACATGTGAGTTGCTAAGGCATTCTCTTGACTTGAGTGAGATCGCGTGTTTTAACCACACTCATGTATGCAGCCGTTTAAAACTTTGAGCCAGAGTCTACTAGAGATTACACTACTCGAGTGAAGTTAATCTTAATATATGGAAGGTTTAAAGGTGTCGTCTCATAGTTGAGATCCGTCCAAAAAATCTCATACACTATACAAAAAAAAAGGTTAATCTCAATAAAATACCAAACATTTGCGAGTTTTGTCAGTTATAGCCAAACCTTTCAAAATTATCCAGTTTAGCCATTTTTGGGATATTTATAACCTTTTTTAGCCATTAGCGAAAAAAGTCAAAAAAATATCATTCGTTAATAGGCTAAACTAGCTGATTTTGATTGATTATGCTAAAAAATGTATCAAATATACCATATCAATCAAAAGCGGCTAGTTTAGCCCATTTACGAATGATTAAAATTTCGATTTTTTTCGCAAATCTATACTATATATAAAAGCACGGATGGGGGGGGGGGGGGGGGGAGAGACAGGCACTTTTACGGTAATACCCTTAATAATGATTCAATATATTTTTTAATCCAACCAAAACTCTAACTTTTCTATATTGTAGATTTCCTTAATAATAGCTCCCTTTAAAAATATTGCAAAGTTGATTTACGGCATTACAAAAAGAAGCCTAATATGAATTATTCACATAAATTAGATAGTAGCAAAATCAAAAGAAGACTCCTAACATAATAACAACAGTAGGAAACTTAAACTATACTTTCTGTTGAGGAAGGCCATCATGTCCTCTAATTCCGATGAATAGGAATGTTTACTTTTAAAAATTAGATAACTGATTAAGAATAAAATAGATAATTTATATATAATATAATATAATTTCAGTTAGTACTCTAATTATAAGATATCTAATTATGACTCTCATCATAGTATATATTTAAAATAAATAAATAATTAATGAATGACCATATAACTTTTATATAAAATGTTTAATATAAACAAATAATATTGGTATTTTCTCGCACTGTTGACAAAAAGCGTACATGATTATTTTAAATATAGTAATCAAATTTTATCTGTTTTTTGTCCTACGCAATAATTGTTTTTATATAATTAGAATGTGGGGAAACGTTTGTGGGAGAAATCAATCCCACGATCTAGCAAATTTCTACCTAACAGTTATATCCACGTAAAAAGAGTATAGCCATATAAATTATTAATATAATCATGGCCCTCATGATATATAAAATTTTGGATGAGATAAGTAAATTAATAAACTTTACGGGACATAAGTTTGATGTTTATTTGATTTGTTAATTTTATCAAACCCTTTTAGATTTTTTATCTTAAAATCCCAAGTCTAATTAATATCTAAACTCTTAATTAATTTATATAATATCTATTTTTAATTAAATTAAATATTTTAGTTTTTAATTAGGATCTATAATTTCCTTATTTCAATAGAATTCTATTTTTAAAATATAAATTATAAATAATATAAAAAAATATAATTATAATAAATTAATTTAATTCAACTCATAAGATATTTTTTAATCCAACATAAAGTATATTAATATTGATTATAAATAAAATACAATAATATAATTATTATGAATTCAATTAATGTAATAAATTTAGTCCAACGGATAAGATATTTCCTAATTCAATAAAACTCTAACTTATTTAACATTAATTATAATTTTAAATTGTATTAGTATAATTATAACAAATTGAATTAATATAATATTACACGCACTACTACTTTAATTATTTATATAATTAATAAAAACTCTAACTAATTTAATATAAAATATACATAAAATATATTCATATAATTATAATAACTTTACTTAACATAATAAATTATAAATAAATGTTATTGATGTCAATTAATTTTAAAAATTGATAAATTTAAGTATTATATTTATTTCTTACAAAAAATCTAATTAATTTAAATTGACGAGTCACATTACGAGCCACGTGCATAGCACGTAATGCGAAACTAGTGGTTAAAAAAGGTTCTAAATATCTCAAAATTGGCTAAACTAGACAATTTTGAAATGTTTGGTTATAACTGACAAAATTTGCAAATGTTTGGTATTTTATTGGAATTAACCCAAAAAAAAACTATAATTTGAGGAAAGAGAAAAAATTCAATAAAAATCAAACAAAACACAATGCATATTTTTAAAGAAATTCATTTTCAAAATAAATTAAAATTTGTTCGCCACAGTATAAAACTATAACAGTTTGAATATTCAAGATTAGTTTTAATTCTTTTTTTTTATCAATGCTTAATTCTGATAGAATTATAAGAAACAAAGATACAAAAATCATAAAAATTGCAAATAGTATCCTGAAATCAAAATCTCTTAATTTAGGACCTTTATGAACATTATTTTCATTTTTAGGCTAATAATTATATAACAAATTCCCAAATTGGGATTGCAGTCATCTACATGCTCTCAGCTTAAATTTCAAAGGAGATTTGATTGATAGCTTCTACAGAACCAAATGTCAAAAATTATAAATTGATGATCCATAATTAAAACTAAACCAAAATAAATAAAATAACACTATTATGAATAATTAATATTTCAAGTTTTCAACTTTTTGAATCTCTTGAGCAACGAGCAGATAAGCTGATTTGATATGGTAGGGCACTTGTTTGACATGTGACACAAAAGGTGAACAGTTTAAATTTATTATTAATTCACTAATACTTAATTAATTTTCTGTTAATATATAAAATCAAGATCATGAAAAATTAGGTTTTGGGTCCACCTTATTAAGACTTTCTCCAAATTTACCCAATTAATAATTAATATACAAATACCCAAATAATCAAAAAGGATAATAATGTGACCTACAAGCAGTCGCTATATGAAATTGAATCTATTTTGGGTCACAAATCACAATCTCTTAATGGACCCTATTCTATATCTATTTACACAAGCATCCCCATTAAGTTGGGATTTCGTAGTATTAGTCCTTTAATTTAATAGTTTTAATTTGCTTATTAATTATTTGTTTCAAAATCAGAGGCAATTGAGACACCTATAATGCTGACAATGAAGTACTAGTAGATACAATCTTGCATTACAAGTGATGAAATTAGGATTCCTTTAATCACAATAATTCATTCCTTAGCTTTAGTGAAGTTTTTATTAAACTCCCAATTTCTTTGAAAGTTTTGTATTTTAATTATCAGGCAAAAATAATATTTACAGAACTGGATAATACTCTTAAAAAAATCCACAAATACGTAATAAAATTGTTGAAAATTTATTAGACATGAATTATTATAAATATTAAGTTGGTAATCATATTTTTTATTTTGTTTGATGGGGTAATGTGTAATGTATGGATTCTATTTGGAAAAAAGAGTCACTCTGGTCCTTAAATCCGTGACTAAAAATTAAATAACTTATTTTCAACAATTTTATTCAATTACAGACAATAATCTCAATTGTTGGAGCAATTAACAATGATAATAGTATTTTAGAAATTTTGATCTTATTTTATTAGAAATATTGGTGGGAGTAATTAATTATAAATTAGTGAGAATGTGACAATCCATCCACATGTTTATGAGAGTGTTTAGGTTCAAACATGACCTAATAATTAGAACTAGTTGATAGGTGGTTGAACTATTACACTTATAAATTTATTTATATTTTTTTCCTAAGTAATGTGTGACTATCTTTAACATATTTATTTTCGATAGCCTTTTGATTTTGTAACCTTTTTGGCATTTTTTTTATTTGTGTTTTTACCACATCTTGTGATTTTCAATAAATGTTTGTTTTATTAAAAAAAGAATAATAATAATATTTTTTATTTTTAGATAAAGTTAGAAAAATGGGTCATTTTGATATTTAAATTTATTCATATTTTTTTAATTGATTTAAAAATAAAAAACATCATCCTTATTGATTAAAATGTCTAAAAATAAATTATTTGACCTTAAATCACATATTAAAAAATAGGATCGACTCTTTGACCGATTTTTTTCTAAAATTTAAGTATATATATTTCAAAATATAAATAAAATAAAATAAAATAATATCATACCACATCATTACTCACATTAATGAAGTGTAGTCAGTTATAGTTTCTAAATTCCTACACTAGAAATTATCTTTTAACCACATATAATTATATAAACTTTTAGCCCCAATGATACAATTTTAACTTTTGCAAGAACAAAAATTTATGTTTGACAAAAAAAGAACATTAATTTATAGGTATGAATAATGTGGAATAAGAGTGTTTATCCCATGCAACCGTTGCGCCATGTCATTTTTACATCAAGCCAATGAGCATTTGCGATATGGAATATTTTAATTATTACTTATTTTTTTTATCATTCAATTTTCCACATGTCTAACGCATAATTGGTTTGTTGCACGAATGACATGGCGTAACAGTTGTGTGCAATAATTTTTAGTGGAATAATTGTGAAAACATAACACTAGTAAGTGGAAAATCTTGGGAACAAGATTTGGATTTCTACCAAACATTATAGGCTACCTACACCACTTAAATATACCGTAGGAGTAGTAAGGAACAAGAATATATAAAATGTTACAACTAGGTCAAAAAAAATCCGAAAATCTTGATTTTATCATGTCTTAACAAATTTCATTTAATATTCGGAATATAATATAACGGGTTAATTACAAATTAATACATAAACTTTACCCTAATTTGCAATTACAACATAAATTTTAAAACTTGGCAAATTGGTACACCGATTTTCATTTTTTGGCGAATTGATACATCTGAACTGGAAAAACACTAACGTGGACATTGTCATATAAAGCCATGTGTTGTTGTATGATTGATCGGTGTACTAATTTGCCAAAGAAATGAAAGTTGGTGTATTAAATTGCCAAGTTTCAAAGTTCGTGTTGTAATTGCAAATTAGGGTAAAGTTCGTGTATTAATTTACAATTAACCCTAATATGACTCACTAAAAAGATAACATTTTTTCATAAGATTTATAAGGCTGCTCATTAAAATGAATCTAAGTTTTTGATTAAAGAAATAAGCTCTTACCAAAAAAAAACTCCATTTATTTAAACCTACCATTTTAAAGTGCTTTCTACCATTGTTTTGACTTTTACAAAATAATTATTATTTTATCCATTTATTATTATCGGTGAATAATTATTTCTGTCTAATTTATGAATAAAAGTATATTAAAAATAAATAATGGTTGAATTCCCTCCATTTTAATATTTTATCTAACCAACATTATTACTGAAACTGGAAACACCTTGCTTATTCACTCATTGCAACATAAGTTACATAACATTAATCTTCATAGTTACTAACATTTTTACATATCCGGTTATGAGAAAATAACTTTGTGTTATGAAAACATTCTCTTCTTTTTCTTGGTTTCATCCTATCTCGTGTTCTGTTCTTTTTTCCTCCCAAAAATAAAATCTATTGATGAAATTTAAATTACAAACAGAAAGTCTAATAAATTTAAAGATCATATATTATTTTCATGTTCTGTTACATGCTTTATATTAGAGAAAAAAATTTAACAAGATTCAAAAACTTCATAGTAAAATTTTGCTTGGTTTAAACTTTTGCACAACGTACATTTATATCGTGTTCCTTTTCATAGTGTGTAAAAATATAACCAAAAGAAGAGGATGAAATAAGCGCTAATCACTGGTTATCTTCAATTTTTTTATTTTTTATTTATAAAAAATATTTGTATTAGCTCAACCACAAATAGTGAAAGGCAAAGAAACTAATACAATCAAGAATGTACAAAAAACAAATCCAAACTTCTAAAAACGTCTAAGAAAGAACAAGTAAAAGTCGGATGGAATGACTTATAAAATAAAACCGCTTGAGTAACGTTAATGACAACAAGATTATCAATCTTAGACGTCTTTGTTTTTTCTTCTCATACCTTTCCTCTTTTTATCTCTGATTATACAATATTTATATATGTTTAGAATTGAGTTAAATAAACCTACAAAAAAGAAAATTCAAAATCAAAATGTCACATGACTGTAATTAAACATTTTATCATTTAAACCAACAAAAAAAAATTTAATCAAACCCGATTTAAGAATGTATAAAGAAGAAAACACCTCATATTTATCTACTATATTAAACTCTAATCATATCATATAAAGCAATAATTAATCTAAAATAATAAGCAGTTTTGGGTGTATTTATGAAAGAAAAAAAAGTTTAAAACTGCTTTTAGAAGGATCTGATTCTTTGGCATGAAAGAAAAAAAGCAGACGAAGCAAAAAGAATATTCCTAATTCCAGGTTGCATCTGATGCTTCTGCTAATTTATATATTAACAACAGCAACAAGATCTTACATTATTTAACCTAAAAGTACCCATCTTCAATAATGCTAATTTTATAAAATTGCAATCTAACCAAAAAGAAAAAGTATTTCACATTATTACCAACTCATTTCTATCAATTTGTCAGGATTTGCAAATTCTTTTAAAAAAATTAATGGTTTTCAAGCTCATCATCTAAGTGGGTACGAATGACAAAAACAAGCAAATAATGTCCAGCTGCTCAACTAATAAAAATCCAATTTGTACAAATTCTTTTTCTTTTCTTCTTAAAAGATATTGCATGCCCATTTCCTTCTAGTTAGGCTTTTTGATGTAAAAGTTGGGTAATTTTCATCTATAGTTCCTGAATTTTTGTCCCTTTTCTATTTAAGTCCCTTTATTTTATATTATAACCATAACCCTTAACTTTTAAATATATGGTAGAATGAAAAAAATCCTTACTGATTTTTCCGTCCAATTTTTTGACCTATATATAATGCTGATCCAGATAAAGAACGAGAAAATTAAAATAAATCTTTAGATACTAATAACTTGTTAATTTTTTGATATTTTCATTTTTTTTATTTAGACTTGGTTGCTTAACATGAATTTTCAATTTCGACAGTTATAATACATGAATTATTATTCTTTGCAATTCAAATACACCAATAAAATTTGTTAAAAAATGATGATGGGGACATCGGGATAAACACTGTTCCGACGTCCACTTCAACGTTTTCTAACGGACAACTAATCGGTGTTTAAAATTATAAAAATTCAAAAATTGGTGTCCAATACTGTCAAAATAAAAATTCATGTTAAAATTGAAAAAAACGTTAAAATGATGACTTCGATAGAAAAAAAGATAAAAGTTCAGGGACTATGAGTGAATAATTCCTTAAAAGTGGATGCTACAATAAATAACTTATTTTCTATTGCAAATCCTTTAGTTGGTACAGTGGAATCCTAGTGAGAAGTATCAACAAAAATATAAAATAAATGAATTAATTACAGAAGAATGGTATCCTTAACGGTAGCAAACCAACAGCAGAAACGAAATTATTTATTTAATTAGCATTATACTAAAGAAAAAGAAAAATATTTATATTAATGGAATCAATTTGATCTTTATAACTGGTTTCCACTAATATTATTATCTTATAGGAAAACATGTTATTCATTCACATGCTTTCAGCATCTCTTCTTTCTTAATCAAACACCTGTCTTTCTCGATCATAATTACTACATTATTTCAATTATTGTCTATATTGAATTTAGGCTAAATTCGTCATAAGAGTTTTATACTATTAATTTTTATTTTATTGATCTTAATAAATATTTTACATTCAAACAATCTCTTAACTTATTACTATTTTATACACTTAAAAACTTTTTGCGAATAAAATTATAAAGAACGTCATTGTTTTAGTTAGCATGAAACGACTGCATTTTGTTGTATTAAGAAAACAACATAAATACTACGTTAAATAGTTAAATCTATTTAAATATAATATATTTATTAAAGATAAAAATAAAATAAAAGTTAACAATTACAATAGACCATCCTCACATGTAGTAGAAGGTAAAAAAAACTAATTTGTCTTTTAAAAAGAGCATACGAATTATTTTAGTTATTTTTTTATCATTTGGACCTTCTCATTTTTAAACAGTGCAAATTAACATCATACTTAAAAAAATTCATAAAAATAACTAAAAACGTTTGTGGTCCTCTGCGCAAGGGGGTTGTTCTCTGTACTACTGCATATGTAGTTAGTGCAAAAGCCGTGCATACAATTAAAGGTCGTTAGACGGGTGTTTGAATCTCAAATTCAATTGAAGAGAGTGTAGAATACACTTCATCTTCCACAACAAGAACTGTAATCTGAAAATTTTGAAATTTTGCACTTTATGAATACATTGTTCAAAAATTCATAATTTTCACAAAAGTCGGATTTTCGTGATTTTTATGTCATTTTAAAGATGACATTACATAGTTTTCAGATGTATAATTTATAAAAAAAATTACCAATCATGTAAATAGTCGGAAAATTATGCCAAAGTTTCTAGAAAAAAACACAAAAACTCAAAAAATTTAGAATTGCATTTTGAACTACCCAGCTTCGCCCCCTACATCATTGACAATAATGTATACAATCTAATTTGATATAAAATACATGATATATATACGTGCTCAATCTATAATGTATACATTTTAAGAATATTTGAAACATATCTAATAATTTGATATATGTTATATATACATTTCAGATACACGTCATATATTTTAATAAATATATGCAAAAAATAGTACTTAAAATGTGTTAGAAACACCTTCCATATACATAAAAAATACTTATAATTTTTACTTACTGTTTATAATAGGTATGTTTTAAAATGTATCATAAATATATAGAATATGTATTTGAGATGTATCGCCAATGCATTTGAGACATTGACGCATTGTCGCGCTGACGCAGATGACTGACGTGGCTGACACATTGACTGACGCGCTGATGCGTTTTTTGACGCGTGTTGATATGTCGCGCTCTCATTAAACATATACAAATGTAATTTTTTAAATTTAAGTGCTCGTGTAATATATATCTCTAATTGGTATTTTTGTAAATTTCATTAATATTTTGGATATATTTTAGTTTATCTTTTTGTTGTTGGGTTTAGAAAGTGGACTAATATCTATTGGACTAAGCTTTTGAATGCACGTTCAATATGTATGCATATAAGAACCCATTCATAAACCAAAAACATCCAAAAAAGTGTTGTGATTCAAAAAAAAAATCAGACAAAGATGAGAGACAATTTTGTTACTGGCTTTATGCGATTTCTGTTAAGCTATAATTTTTGACTTTAAACATACCAATAATTTAGGTGCTAAAAAGCTATTGATTTACTCATTGTTGAACCATTTCAAATTTGGTTTAATATATAGTTTAACCTCTAAACTTGTACCATTTTACCTATCTAACCTCTAAACTTAATGTGTATCCTATCAAACTTTTAAATTTGTTAAATAATCCCATTTGACCCCTGAATTTGATAATTAAAAAACGTTTAACCCCTACTCATCCACCTGGTTTTGGCGCGTGTGTTTAAACAAAAATTGGCGCGTCATGGCAGAAAAGAAAAGTTTAGGTGGACAAAATAAAATGGTTTAATACGTCGTTTGACCCTTGAACTTATACTAAATTATCTACTTGACCCCTAAATTTTTTGTTCAACCCATCAGATCTATAAATTTGTTAAATTATCCTTCTTAACCCTTAAACTTAAATGTTTTAAATTTATTTTAATTTATATTTTATATTTGGCTTAATATATAATTTGACCCCTCAATTTGTACTCTTTTACCTATCTAACCCACAAACTTAACGTCTCACCTATCGAACCCCTGAACTTGTTAAATAACCCGATTTGACCCCCGAACTTGATAAATACATAAACATTGAACCCCTCCGTACACAATTTCTTCTAGAATGTTTCAAGTGACAGGTGGACATGAAGGGTTCAATATTTACATATTTATCAAGTTCAGGGGTCAAATCGGATTATTTAACAAGTTCAGAGGTTCGATAGGCGAGAAGTTAAGTTTAAAGGTTAGATGGGTAAAAGGGTACAAGTTTAGGGGTCAAACTATGTATTAAGCATTTTATTTTTAATATATATTTAATTTAATAATAATTATTAATAAAGTAATTATTAATAAAATAATTATTCCTTTTTCATACTTTATATAATATTTCTTTAATATATATCGTTTATTTTGCATTTATTTTGTATTCATTATCAGTTCTAATAAAAGTTTAATAAAAAGTATTTATACCTTATATAGTAATTATTTTCATTTAATTTAATATTTATTTTATTTTATTTTTTAATTATTTTTAATTATTATTTTCTTATATAATATTTATTTAACAAGTCTCACATGATCATTCAAATTTCATCTCGTCTATTGCAAAATAAATAAAAATAAATATTAAATTAAATAAAAATAAATATTTAATAAATTATAACTATTTTTTATTGGAGTTTTATTAGAATTGATAATATATTAAAATAAACGGTATCGTTTAAACAAATAGTATATAAAGTATGGAAAAACAATATTTTTTATTATTATTAATTATTAATTAAACTAAATATATATTAAAAATAAAATATAAATTAAAATAATTTTAAACTCTCAAGTTCATGGGTTAAGAATGATAATTTAATAAGTTTAGAGGTGTAATGGGTTAAACAACATATTTAGGGATAAAACACATAAATTAGTATAAATTCAGGGGTCAAACGATGTGTGAAGCGTTATGTTTTTGGTGATGTGGTAAATGAGCTGGCAGTCCGGTCAAAAGTTTTTTGCCACGTCAGCGCGTTTGAGACTCAATTTCCATTCTAGGAGTTAAAAATGATATTTAATAAGTTCAAAGGTTTGATCGGATAAACGTTAAATTTAGATGTTAGATGGGTAAAAATGTACAATGGTAAAACCATGTATTAAGCCTTTCAAATTTAGACAGTACCTCTAATTGATATGCATCATCTCATTATAGCTTCAAAAGTATATTTCATGGTGATCAAGACACAAATACCTCAATTGTTTTTTTTTTTAAAGGGTAAAACTTAATCTTTTTTTTCATAAATTAAATAAAAGAGTTAAAATTGATGGGACACCCATAATTGTAAAAAAAGGATGATAAGATTGAGTTAAATCACATAATTTTTTTCAACGGATCACTGAATAAGGAAAAAAAAGGACGGTGTGGTATTAAATTATTGAAACTTTTAGGTTTAATCACTCAAAAACTCCTCACTATTAATTTTTTTTTTCAATTGCATCCTGACGTAGGAAAATTCTTTCAGAATCCTCCCACTTTTAGATTCTTTTTCAATTGTACCCAAAATATAAATTTGATCTCTTTGCACATGAAAAAAAATTTAAAATAATCTTTTATTTTTTATCTATATTCTAATTAAACACTAATATTATTAATAATATAAAAAATCATTCTTCCTAAAATTATATCCAATAACTTTTTAAAATCAAAACTATAAAAATTTTCAATTTAGGTACAATTGAAAAAAAAAAATCTAAAAGTGGAGGGATTTTGAGATGATTTTCCTACGTCGGAGTGCAATTGGAATGGAATATAAAGATGAGAGGGTTTTGAGAGAGTTTTCCAACGTCGAGGTGCAATTGAAAAAAGTTTAAAGAAGGAGGATTTTTGAGTGATTAGGCCAAACTTTTATTTTATGGTATGTATTTATAGCATCTTATGTCAAAATCTCTGCAGGATAGGAAAAGAAAATGTCCGCTAGAAACTTGAACCTATTGGACCCATCAATTGTTTTTCTACTTTCCTTAGAATTCAACTTCATACCTAACTAATTTTGTGCATCTCATGACTTGTCAAGTTTCATTTTGGAAAAATAAATGACGGAGAAAATTATGTTTATGGTTTATAAACAATGGTAAACTAAAAAATGAACTTAGGGAGCCAAAAGTTGAAAAAAAAAACAGCGAGACGATTAAAAAATAATATAGAAAGAGATAAAAAAAATTCAATCGAAAACAACCGATACGTGATGCTGAGAGAAGATTGTCGCAAATCCTGCCCCTAAGTCCACACATGATTATAGAGTTTTAGGTAAATAATACCATCATCAATAGTTACCTTAAAGGGTGCACTACATTTGATGAAAGATTGCAGCAGAAGTGAACCAATGTAGCTAAAAGAAGAATGTTTGCTATTTTGGCTACCTATAAAAGTATGAGCATCTTTCCTAATTATTGTAAGTTTGTTCAAGTTGATATTAAAAAATTTAATTTATCTAAACGAAAAAAGTTTATTTTAAAAGAATATTACACATTTTTAATGTAGTAGTAATATTTTATATTTTATATTTCTTATTTTTTTAATTATAATTAGTAACTACGTATAATTTGGAGCAAATAAAATAAAATATTATGTATCAATTTGGGTGGAGTATATAATAGCTGAGAGCGGTCAACCTAAATTACTAGAACTGCTCGGAGCAACTTTGGAATTATAGTGATCAGGTATTATTCTGTTAAAACCGAACGAACCAAACAAAAATTTTAAGTTGGTTAGGTTTTTGGTTAATTCGGTTTGGTGGTTTTTTTTTTGGGTACTTTTGTATTCTTTAAAAAATATTAGGGTATTTTGGTAATTTTTACTATTTAGATGTTAATGCCCCTAAAATTGTATATTAATTTTTTTTTTAATTTTAAGAATTAAGTTTATGAATTTCAGTTATTTCGGTTAACAGACAGAACCAAAATTTTACTTCGGTTCAGTTTCAATTCGTTTTCAATATAATTCGGTTTCGGTTTGATTATGAAATTTTCTAATATTTCAAGTTCGGTTAATTCGGTTTCGGTTCGGTTCGGTGACGAAATTGACCAATACACAGTAATTTCAACAATTTGCTTTATTAATGATTAGCAAAATGTAAAATAAGCTAGTGGGATATGTAATTCAGTTAAGCATAATCTTTGAAAACAGATAATGTAATGGGTATTTGTTTTCTGTGTTCTTCCACAAATATTTTTGTATTGAAAGTGAAGTTTAACCAATTACCTATGAAAATGGGTACTGCATCCATCCATCTGTTCGAACTTTCTGCTATGGATTGGGATTCCCTGCCAATTGTTGTATGGGTAAAAAAAAAAAGTTCATTTCACCGCTCCAATTCAACGCAAAATGTTAGAAATGTCATACACTTACATATTTTTGATAAAAATAACTCGCAAGTGTTTAATTTTGGGTTAGTTTACACCTTTAACCGTCAAGATTGACATCAAATTCTAACCCAAAATGAACAAACTCAAAACAAGATGGAGGGGTGAAATGATTCTTAATTTGGTCAAAAAGCTTGAATAAAAAGGTTTAATCATCCAAAAAAATTCCTAACTCAACTTTTTTTTCTTCCAAAAATTAGAATGTATTAAAACAAGATTAAAATACACTTCAGTCACAATTCTATCTATTTTTTCAAATTGGAATTTTTGCACTTAAAAAGGGTTTAAATACATTCCTCAAATATATTTGACACGGTCTTAATTTTTAATATTTCATAAAATGTCAAAGATCTATTTAAATTACGTCAAACCTACGTAATTTTAGAATTATATAAGATACTCTGATAAATTAATTTAAATATGAGCGAGTTTGTAAACACCTAATCGAGTTTCTAAACGAAGTTATTTACGAATTTTTATTCGAGCTCGTTCACTAACCACTAATTGAGCTGTTTGTGAACTTAAACGAGCCGAACACCACTATGATCATATTTGACTCGTTTAAATCCACGAACTTAAAATCAAATTTGAGCTTGTTTTGTTTATAATATAAACAAATATAAACCGAACTCTTCTCCAGCCGAACACCGAGCTACTCGTGATCAGCTCGGTTCGTTTACACCCCTAATCGCAGGGGCAGTTTTATAAATTTAAGATTTTTTTTTGGAAATAAGACCTAACTTTAATAATCAAAATTTTCTTTTTTCCCCACTTCTTCTCGCTTCTCAGCTTGTACCTAATTTTTTTTTGGAATAACCCAGGTCTTTAAACTATACTTGTTTTGTTCATCGGTTCTTAAACTATTTTTTTATCTTCATCTGGTCCTTCAACTTAGCGAAAAACCATTTTCAAGTCCTTAAACAATAAAAACGACGTACGGCGTCATTTTTGGCAATCAAGGACTCAAAATGATTTTTTTGCTAAGTTGAAGGATCGGATAAGGATAAAAAATAGTTTAAGGACCGGATGAATAAAACAGGTATAGTCTAAGGACCTGAAAATGAGTTATTCCGTTTTTTTCAAAAAAAAAAACTTCATCCTCTCAGCACTCTCAATGGTGGCGATCATCTTCTTCTGTTCATCCTCTCCGCTGGTGACCTAATTCTGTAAGGATCTGGTCTTGACCTAATTTTGTAGTGTTATTTCAAATTGGCAATTCTGAAACTTGTAATTTGTCCCACAACAAAATCAGGTCTGAATGACACACACAATTTATTGATTATTCATTCTCGACTGTTCATCAATTCATTTCAGATATATGCATTGTTTGTTTAATCAGCACTTATCACAACCAATGTTCATGTTGATATATCTGTGCTTTTCTTTTTTATTACACTGTTTTAAGTTGCTTAGTTTTTATATGCTGAATTAAACACTGCCATCGAACTTCAATAATACTAAATCTACTCTGCTCTATAAAAATGATCAGCTTTAATGATATGTCAACTTATATTATAGATATGGCTTGATTTTTAAAGGAGATTATAGATTAATTTATGTTAACATGATCATCTGTTTGGACTGAAATAATAGATTCATTTACGTAATTTGAAGCTACTGCTGTTTTTTAATTCTCTTATTCATAACTTTTATGAGTATTGGTTACTGATTTTTGTTATAGTCCTGGCTGAAGCCTACCCTAGCCTAAGTGTAGATCCGCCACTGATGGGAACCATCTTCAACAGCAACAAAGGTCGAATCTTTACATCACACAATCAACCCCCACCGTCATGCACTCGCACACACCAGGTCGGCGCTCTTCTTTTAATCACTGCCACCTTCTTCCTCACGCGCCTCTTCGACCAATCACAGTCAATATCAGAAACCCTAATAAATGGTGATGGCAGTGGATCTTTCACCTGGCCACAAAGAGGTTACGGGACTCACCTCTCGCTTAAGATCTATATCTATGAAGAGACCGAGATTGATGGATTAACAGAGTTACTTCACGGTCGAGACGGAAAGATAACCGCCGATGCTTGCGTTAAAGGCCAGTGGGGCACTCAGGTAAGTTTTTTTACTCATTTTTGTCGTATTAGTAATGATTGTGTACTTAATTGTATCAATTGAGTCTATATGTAATGCATTGATGAATATTGCGGCTATTTAAGTGCTGTTATGTATATATTGCGTTTTTAGGTTAAAATACACAGGCTGCTGTCGAATTCGAGGTTTAGAACGAGAAAGAAAGAAGAAGCTGATTTATTCTTTGTTCCATCTTATGTCAAATGTGTTCGAATGTTTGGTGGTCTTAATGATAAAGAAATTAATCAAACTTATGTCAAGGTACTTTTTTGTTACTGATGTATAGGTTATTTTTTTTCCAAATGAACTTTGTTTTGATTTCCTTGTTATTTTCAGGTGTTAAGTCAGATGCCGTATTTTAGACGTTCTGGAGGGCGTGATCATGTATTTATCTTTCCTAGGTATGCAAATTTTATCAGTTTATTGGTGTTCTATTTGAGGAAAAGTTATGATTTTTCAATGGTATATATTTAATTGGTAGATTCTTGACTAGTCTAAGATAGATTAGTCATTAGAGACATTGGTCATAAGACAACGGAGGTGTATGGTTTCACTGCGGTTTCTATTAGCATGGTCTCATTTCTATTTAATATTAGCTTGCATTTTTACAAGTTTCTATCATTTGGCATTTGAATGATGCTTACAACACGTAATTTTGCTTGTGTGCAGCGGGGCAGGAGCACACTTATTTAGATCTTGGTCAACTTACATAAATCGATCTATTATTCTCACTCCTGAGGTAGAATTCATGCTTCTGAACATGCTTAGTTTATAGTAAGTTATTTATCGCCTTTTAGTTATACAATTATTGCTTGGTGTGTTGGAGAGAGAGAAGTGGAAATTTTGTGAATTCTTTTAACCTTTTCAGTTTGACAAAACACTTGCATAATTGATTGCACTCATACTCCGTTTCCAAGCTAATTGTTTGATTTAAATAATTTTGTCGTTCTGTGTGTTAGTGTAGGGCTATCGGACTGATAAAAAAGACACAAGTGCTTTTAATACATGGAAGGATATCATCATTCCTGGCAATGTTGACGATGGGATGACTAAAAGTGGAATCCGCATGGTTCAACCTTTGCCATTATCAAAGAGGAAGTATTTGGCAAATTATTTAGGCCGTGCACAAGGAAAAGTCGGTCGTCTTAAGTTAATAGACCTTGCAAACCAATATTCAAATAAGGTATGTAATTTTCTTTGAGTTCCAACTTCTTGATATTTAATTAGACTACGACATGCTGAAACCTGAGTTCTCATTCTTCTATATATATATGTATATATATATATATATAGATATTTTCTGTTATGATTGTGAATAAGCTTCTGTTTTTATTCTTTTTTTTGCTTCATGTATTGCTACATATGAAAAATATGTAAATTTTTGTCATTAATATGGCGTAATTCACATAGCTAATCTTATGCTCGAGTGATGATTGGTGATTTGGTGGTGCTTCTTTGTGTTTGAATCATATGTAGTGGCTATCTGTTATCTACCCTTGAAACTTAGGCGACATCTCTTTGAAACTATATTTCTTTTTCTTGGGCTGGGTGCAATTGCTTTTAGATATGCACAATGTAATTTTTAAATGCAGATTATTATAAATACTCATGCTTTTTTCGCATAGTGTTATTAATTCTGATGCTTGTTCAACAAACGACTAAGCATTTTCACCCTGAATTATGAACAGTTGGAATGTCCGGCGTTGAAGTTTAGCGGCCCTGACAAACTTGGAAAAGTAGACTATTTTCAACACCTTAGGAATGCAAAATTCTGTCTTGCTCCACGTGGGGAATCTTCCTGGACACTTCGCTTTTATGAGTCATTTTTTGTGGTAGGTCTACCTCTCTCTTTTGCTCATAGACACATGCATATGCAAGAGATGCAAGCTGAGTTGGTATCTGTTCTTCTGTTAAATAGGAGTGTGTCCCAGTTATATTATCGGATGAAGCAGAGCTGCCTTTCCAGAATGTGATCGACTACACCCGTGTTTCAATCAAATGGCCATCTACTAGAATTGGTCCTGAGCTTCTGGAGTACTTAGAATCCATACCAGGTCAAATTCACTAAACTTGTATTTCTTGCATAATGCACTGGATTATGCGATTGAACTTTGGTGTTGTGTTTCAGACGAAGATATAGAAAGGATGATACTCAATGGTAGACAGGTAAGGTGTTTATGGGTATATGCCGCCGAATCTGAGCAGTGTTCTGCAATGCAAGGGATAATGTGGGAACTTCAGAGAAAAGTAAGGGAATTCCACCAATCAACTGAGACATTCTGGCTACACAATCAAACCATTGTGAACCGAAATTTGGCTGAATTCTCTAGCTGGAAGGCTCCCATGCCCCTGCCATGATTGTTATTGAACTTGCTTATCTTAGACTGTGACATCACAATATTTCATTTTTTTACACCAGATGAATGTCAAGTGTCATTAAAATCAATAGGTATAGAAAATTATATCTTTGTAGTTTTATGGAATCAAATTGACGAAATGTAAAGGCGTCCGGCACTGTGTATACTACGAGAGTTTGATAATGATCGATGCATATTCTTCTCTATGCTCTGGATGAATGTTTTTGCTGTTGATTGGAATTGAATTCTATAGGCCAACCATGGTGAACTGTTGTGATGACTAAACACTAATATTTGGAAATTATTTAATCAAGTTCAATTCGCCCTCTGCACGAAAGATCGATTAAGGTCAAGTATATGGCTTTTGGAAAAAAAAATTTCCCAAACTAGACATTTTTGCTCATTTTGCTTCTTAGATGAGTTGTTAAAAAATAATTGATGTATTATATACAAATTGGAGTTCAACAGAAACCCATTCATAATCCAAAAACGTTTAAAAGAGTATTGAGCTTAAAAAAAATCAGACAGATGATAAGACAATTTTGTACTGGCTTTATGCGATTTCTGTCAAGCTACAAATGTTTGACTCTAAACATAATAATTAGATGCTAAAAAGCTATTAGCAATATGTTTGGTTTACTCATTCTTGAACCATTTCAAATTAGATCTTACCTCTAATTAATATGCATTACTGCATTATTGCTTCAAAAGTATATTTCACGGTGATCAAGACACATATCCCTCATTTAAAAAAACGGTAAAAACTTATCCTTTTTTTTTCCGTAAGTTAAATAAGAGAGTTAAAATGTCTTAATTTACAATAGATGGGACGACCATAATTGTAAAAGAAAATAAAAGGATGATAAGATTGAGTTGAGTTTATAGTTTTTTCAACGGATCGATGAATAAGGGGAAAAAAAGGACGGTACATGTGGTATTAAATTATTGAAACTTTTATTGTATGGTATGTATGTATTTATAGCATCTTATGTCAAAATGTCTGCAGGATAGGGAAACAAAATGTCCGCTAGAAACTTGAACCTATTGGACCCATTAATTGTTTTCTACCTTTCTCAGAAATCAACTTTATAACTAACTAATTTTGTGTTACAATCTTGTATGACTTTTCAAGTTTCACTTTGAAAAAAATAAATGAAAGAAAAATTTTAGAGTCAAAAGACTAAAAAACAGCGATACAATTAAAAAAATATATATAAAAAGAGATAGAAAAGCAATCGAAAACAATTGATAAGTGATGTTCAGAGAAAAACGTCGTCCATCGTGCCCCCTTGTCCACGCCCGAACCCGATTATAGAGTTTTATTTTATGTAAATATTGCTATCATCAATAGTTACTTGGCTTAAAGGGGGTTACTTCATTTGATGAAAGATTACAGAAGAAGTGAAAAAATGTGGCTGTAAGAAGAATGTCTGCTATTTTGGCTACCTATAAAAATAAATATGATCATGTTTCCTGATTATTGTAAGTGGCCAAAGGCAGAAAAAGTTAATTATCCCATTGTTCAAGTAATCAAGTTGATATTGAAAATTTAGTTTATTTAAACAAAATGAGTTTATTTTATAAGAATATTACATGTTTTTAATATAGTAGTAACATTTTATCTTTTCATATTTTTTATTTTGTTTTTAATCAGTAATAAATAACTATGTATACTTTGGAGTAAAATAAAATAAAATTTTATGTATCAATTTGGGACGGAGGAGTATATAATAACAGAAGAGCGGTCAATCTAAATTACTAGAACCGCTCGCGGCAATTTGGGAATTATAGTGATTAGTAATTTCAACAAGGTGCTTTATTGATTATTGGAATTTTTGCACTTGAAAAAGGTTCAAATATTTCTCTCATATTTGACACATAATCTTAATTTTAATATTTCTTAAAATGTTAAAGGCCTAATTAGACTATGTGTCAAATATGGACACATTTGAACATTTTCAAGTGCAAAAACTCCAATTTGTAGTAAATAGGATAAAATTGATAATTTTGAAAGTTTGAAATAAATGAAAAAAGTCAGAAAGATGGAGTGTTTTTTTTTTATTTACTGTATGAAAATTAACATTTATATATATAGAACAGTAGTTTTCATGCATTTGTTAGTAAAGAACAAAATTTTACCTCAAAAGAGGCCTAGAGAGGGAAATTTTGAAAATAAATTTTCTTTTTGAACAAAAAAGTAGAAAAGCACAAAAGAAAGAGAGGTCATAGGAGACAATTCAAGAAGCATTTCAAAATGATTACAACATTCAGCTTTAAAGTGCAAAACAAAGCATATATAAAGAACAAAGTTTGATACAAAAGGATTAAGATTAGGTATTACCTATCTAATGGGGACCTTAAGAATGTTTATTACTCATTTTTATCTGCTTCTTTTGCTTCTGCTGCTGTTGTTAATGCAAATGTTCGAGATAGCGAGTACATGACCTTTTTCGGCTTTCGGTTTTTATTGTCTAGTAGTATAATTTATATCTTGGAACGAGCTTTTTCAATGAGTTCTCTTCTCAAAATCTTTCCTGCAGCTGATTTTGGGACAGTGTTTATGAATCCCACTTTCCGAATTCTTTTAAACGGAGCAACCTGCAGCAGGCGACAAATAATAAATTTGAGAAAGAATATATTTCTGAGCTTAGTATTCATTGAAAATGCATTACTCGCTATATTTAAAGCAGGCTGCAATATTCAAGTGAATAATACATGACAAATTCAGTTCTTAGAAAGAAAACCATCCTGTATGCTATATATTTTAGATGATATTTCTTCCATTGTGGAAAAATCACTAACCTGCTTTGCTATGAAGTTCTGAACATCTTCTTCAGTCAAGGAGCTATTAGGAGAGCGAACAACATATGCAACTGGTACTTCACCTGCTTTTGAATCCGGGTATCTACGAAAATTGGAAAATCATCCTCAGTTACATGCAAAAAAGGGATCAATAAATTTCTGACTCTATAAGAAACTGCCTGCGAAATAACAATTCGTGCACAATAAGTTGAGCAGTTGTCTACTTACGGTATGACGACAGAATCTAAAATTTCAGGGTGAGAAAGTAGTAATCCTTCCAGTTCCGCTGGTGCCACCTACCAATATAGCAAAGTGGAAATAAAATCTGATTGTGGACAAATTAATACAATAGAAACTTCATAAAGCACTGTGACTAGAAACAAATTAGCTCGACTTTTATGCCTATGACTATACATATATTTTGTCCAACATCTTAAACTCCACTCTAAATGACACAGCTTTAATACAAATTAATAGCTCAGATGCAGGAGAATATAAACTTCTTTAGTCCCCAAATCCTGAAGATACACTGTTAGTTTTGCAGCATCGAATGCAAAAAACAGTAACGAAGTCAATGGATCTAAGTAAGGAAAATGGGAGCAAAGCTAAATTAAGATACCAATGCAGATCACTTTCTGCACGCAGAAGGAAGATGGAGCTCAAAGCAGTACTATGCCAGATTACACCACATTTTAAACTTTGGCAATCTCCCAAAACTATAATATTACCTGAAAGCCATTACACTTGATGAGCTCTTTAATTCGGTCCACTACAAACAAATGTCCTTCTTCATTAAAGTATCCAAGATCCCCGGTCAGAACCCATCCTTGCTCATCTATTGTTAGCTTTGTAGCTTGTGGATTGTTAAAATAACCTGTGAGTTTTGGCATATTAGAAAATTTTGTAGGAAGCTAAATCAACTCGCTTATCTGTTACTGCATCAACAAATTGTTTTTCATCACTTTTTATCTGAGCAAACTGAACTGTTAGATTATCGTAGTCGTAGATAACATCACAAATCTATTCCTACCCTACCCACCCTACAATCTGGCTAGGCCAAGTGCTCATTAAGCAGTTTTAGTACTTGGACACAGAGCTTAAAGATTGAGGATCATATGAACCTTTTTAAACTGTACAACTTTTAGCAGACTTAGCACTAGAACCTATTTATTTCACCACCCTCACAAATATATTGGCACGAGACTGAAATAAAGGACATAAGACTTCAAACATGAGCTCAGAAATTCATCACAAGTTGTACTATCTATAGTAAACTTAATTAGGAAATTGCAGGAGTTGACAACAAGTTCAGTTTGTCAGATATTGTACTGAATCATCTAATGCTTTATCTTGAAAATGAGTGTTATGATTCAGTTGGTCATTCACACGAATCACACCTTTCCATTTCCATCATACAGTTATTAATTTCCTAGGTTAATGCAGTTAAAGTTTTACCTTGCATCATATTTGGTCCACGTAGACAGATTTCTCCGACTTGATTTGGTGGAAGAGGCTTTGATGTTTCTACACTTATTATTCGAGATTCTACGCCAGGGACAAGTAACCCTGTTGAACCAGAGAGGCGATTTCTTTCCCTTGGATCGTCTAATGCAATAATTCCACAAGTTTCTGTCATGCCATATCCCTGACAGGTTAATCAGATATTTCAAATCAGGAAAACACTTTCTTAAGTAAATTACTTCCGGAAACGAAAAGCTCTCCTCAAAGCATCATTTGAAAACCTCAAGAATCCACCAGATATCACATAGTCTTCATCATAATGAACAATCCCACCCATGAAAAACATCATTTTCAAACCTCAAAATCCACCAAATATGATAAATTTTATTCATTATAATGATCATCAATTCCCACCCATGAATATTTGGTATAAACTGCTGACAGTGCAGATAATCATTTCAAGGCGAGTTCAATTGGCAGCGTAAATTAGTAGTATGTGCAACACTACTCTAGTAAAGTATGAATTAACAATTGAAAAACACCATGATCAATAGAGGAAAAGGGAACATATAAGTTTGTGACAAACTTAGACAACAAAACAACCTAACACTAGATTAATAGATGAAGTCATAATTAAATTGAAATAAAACATGAGAACTTAGACCCATATATTAAATAAAATTTCTAAAACAAAAGAAACAAACTATCTTTTCATAAAGTTGGAGGCTTCCTTTCATTTACTTCAGACCATGAAGTTAGGTAAGGTCATGTGCCATTCAATTCTTCCCATGCCACAAGCCAGCCAAAATAAATATGCAAGTCCCACTACCGGTTATGGCAAGTTGTACATTATACAATTGCATTCACCTAATGATGATCTCAGGACAATATTTACAGTAAATTCCTCTTATGAAGTACTCAAACATACGTTTAAACTTATAAGAAAAACAGAACACTAAAAAATTATCACAAATTAGAATAACTGCAAACTAGATTAAAATCAGGAATGAATAACCTGAATAATATCAACGCGAGGCAGATTTTTCGCACACTCCTCCATAACTTCTTTTCCTAACGGAGCTGCTCCGCATCCGATAAGTTTAAGAGATGACAAATCAAACTTCTTAACAACATTCTGCTTGGCCAGAACAATCATAACCGGCGGCACAACAAACAGCATGGAAACCCTGAACTTCTCAACACTCCTCAACATCTTCTCCAGCTCGAATTTCTCCATCAAAACGACACAGTTTCCTCTCCTAAGCTGAGCATAAGTAGTAACCGCAAATCCAAATATATGAAACATAGGCAAGAAACACAAGAACACATGCTTAGGCTCGTTATACCTGTCTTGATCAGACGGTACCATTAACGACGTGGCAATGAAATTCCGGTGAGTTAAAACCACTCCCTTGCTTGTACCTGTTGTGCCAGAAGAGTAAAACAACGCTGCGACGTCGTTTTGGTTAACATTATTCTCCGGCAAATCAGAAACTTCAGGATATAAGTTAATTAAATCGGAGTAGCTCCAAATCTTCGGATTTGAAACTGAATTAGTTGAATCAGAGAGAATTAGCGGCAAATTGAAATGTTCGACTTTGTTAAGCAATTCCTTTGTGGTGATTATGAGCTTTGGATTACAATCTTTGACTTGTTTAGAGAGTTCCGGTACAGTATAAGCAGGATTACAGGTGGACGCGATTGCGCCGATGGACGTAATCGCGAGGAAAAATACAGGGAAATGAATTGAATTCGGGGATAAAATGAGAACGACGTCGTTTCGGGCGATGTGAAGGTTGTTAACCAGTGCATGTGCTATCTTCGAGACTTGGATTTTAAGATCGTGGAAAGTTAGGGTTTGGCTTGATTCGGAGTCGATTAGGGCGGCGGATTTGGCGACGGAGAGTGTGGAATTGAAGAGGAAAGTGGTGAGGGAAAGATTGGGATGGGTTGGGAGGTGAAGTGGTGGTCGTGGTGATGTGTAGATTTGAGTGTTTGGATTGTAGGATTTGTTTGCCATGATTGATGAGTGTTGTGTTTGGTTCTTGGGAATGGAGTTTAATTTTCTCGAGAAAGTTGGGTTTATAAGTTGTGATTATAGATAGGTTGTTGACCGAGGATGAAGATGAAGTGATGAAGGTGGTTGAGAGTGTATTTCGGTAAGTTCGTTGATTTTCCCGCTGAAAGTGATGAAGAAATTGATTTAAAAATGGAAATGCACCGACAAAAAACATAACACGACAATGTTTTATGAACAAAGGATCAATTCACCCCTCAATTTGGCACGAATATCATATGGACGACAGACCCGCAATTATGTTAAAATACATTGAATCGTTCCCTTATTCATTCTCGCCCACTCTCTGATTACAAATTTGAAATAGTTCCTATTATTTTTAAAAAATTAAAATAACACATAAAATTGAAAAAAAAAAAATTAACCAATTTTTTATTTTTATTTTCAGCTTCTCCTCAAAGGAGGAGCACTTCTCCTCTGAAAGCGCAGATCCATCTGGGTATGCTCTTCATCCTTCAATGTAAAAAAATAATAATAATTTTGGTTTAAAAAAATCCAGTGAAAAAAATATTCCGGTGGTTACGGTGGTTTCCGGTGTGAGTGGAGGGTTAAATTGATTCGGTTTTACATAGTTTAGCTCTTTGGGTTTTTTTTTGATAAAAAAATACAAATTGCGGCTTGATTTGAACCAAAAGTCTTAAAAATGAATTTTTTGATATTTCGTGCCAAATTGAGGGGGTGAATTGGTCTTTTGTTCAGTGTTTTATATTGAGAGAACTTCCCACTTAATTTTACAAATTACTTCCTCAATCCCCAAAATGAATACAAAAGCGGACGTAAACCATAGCTTACGAAATCCAAAATTCATGTATCTAAACTCAAAATTAACGTATTTAAATAATCTCAAATTCATTTGTTGGCAGTTTTAGTTCTTCATAATTGTTTAAACTCATTTTGGCTGCTAGTTTCGTTTGTCGGCAGATTTAATGGTGATTTTGTCTATCAGTAGTTTACAAAATACTTCTGCTATGAGGATCATTTTTGCTGATTGTTTGTTTTTCTTTTAGTTGGTGGATCTAGTGAGTTTTAATCAGGGACTTGATGTGTATAAATAAAGGTGAAGGGTCCCAAAGTTAAAACAAATAAAAGTACAGGTACCTGCGAACGTGTTAAACCAGAGAAACGACACATAGACATGGTCGTCGTCTATATTCATACATGTGGCGTCGAAACACTCTCCTTTCCTTTTCAGTTCCCGGTCGTCCTCTATATTCCGCCCAATTTCCTGTGTTCACATAATTATTATCATTTCAATGGCGGAAACTTCTGCTCTCTGTCTCCCACATTTCTCTTCAATTCCTCGTTCCAAGGATTCCAATTCCTTTCTCTCCACATCATTTTCCTCCTTTGCTTTTCCGTCCAAATTATCATATTCGTGTTCTACTCGATCAATCCCCAAAGCTTCCAATTCTAGTAACTTCTTTGGCGACGATGATTCCCTTGGCGGCGGTTTCTTTCCCTGGTCTGAAGGCGATGACGGTAATTATTTAATTTAACCGTTTCTTTTAATTATTACTGCTGGAATTAAGGTTTTATAGTTTAGGAAAACTAAAAAGATATAAGGTATTGTGAAAAGAAATGATAATGTGATTGTTTTTATAAGAATTGAATTGGTGATGATTGAATTTGAATTTGAACGTGTATTTATTTGATGGTTGGATTTGCAGGTATAGAATGGGTTCAGGAAGAGAAGGTCACTTTGTTCACTGCTGATGGGCTTGTCCAGATTGGAGGTTCTGTGGTTCCTCGGGTAGTTAGCTCTTCAAATGTATGTTTTTTATCCCTCTTTTTTTGGGCGGTTCTCGATGATATGCTGCTTTTCTCTAGGGGTGTAAGCGAGCCTGGCTGAGCCGAGTTATGCCAAGGTCGAGCTCGAATACATCATTTGAGCTTGATTATGTTATATGAGCTCGAGCTTTAAGGTTTTATAGGAGCTCGTGCTCGAATGTATTATATGAGCTTGAGCTCAAACGTGTTATAACGACCTTGAATGTGCTGTAGGATCTCGACCTCAAATGCGTTATACGAATTCGAGCTCAAATGAGTTTATATATTCAACCTCGAATTCAAATGGGCTTCTATTTTGGAGCTCGAGCTTGAACTGTATCCAAGCTGTTCGAGCTAGACTAGATTAAGTTTGTGTTTATCATATGTGATGTATTTTTTTTTAAAACCATCTGAATATATGATATGATATTAAACCAATTAAGATGATGTACACCTAAAAACCAATATAATGAGAAAATAAAATTATTATTTTGTGCGTAAGAGATCCGTTTAGGCTTGCAAGCCTCATAAGTCTTTTTATCTAATACTCGAGCTCGGCTCTAGTTCGACTCGAATTTTTTGAGTCTATTTGAAAAAAATTCAAGTCAATCTCAAGTAACTCCCAAAGAATGCGTTTCTTTGTCACATTTGGAGAAGTAACTATTGATTGTTTTGTAAATGTAGCATGATGCGTGTATGTGTTTTCTAATTATTGTGTGATCCACTAAATAAATTTTCTCTTCTTAATAGAAGAAGCAAGGTAAGTCGAAAATCCCTCAGAGATTTCAACGATTTCAAGAGAGTTCTTATATGGACCCAAAACAAGGCTTATGTTTGGGAGCACTCTTTGACATTGCAGCCACAAATGTAAGTAATTTATTATGCTGTTGCCACTTTTTGATGTTTAGCTTTACCGATTCGATAGTTTATCTATATTCGCATTCGGTCATTTTAGGGACTTGATATGGGCAGAAGGCTTTGTATCTTTGGGTTTTGTCGTTCAATTGAGATGCTAAGTGATGTTGTTGAAGACACTGTTTTAGAACATGGTGGAGAGGTATGCCATATTTAAGTGCTTTACCTATCTATCTTTGTTTCAATTTGTTTTGATTAACATGAACACAGTAGAGTGCAATTCCAGATTAAGCCCTTAATCCTACATGCCCTGCTAAGCTGGAATTAAATTTAAAGGGACACTGACTGATACATAGTGATAGTGAAAACTAAAATCAAACTGCAGTTTCTGGCCCAACAGCAGAGTTGATCAACTTAGCAAGCTGCATATTTTAAAAAAAGTAGTTGGATGATTATCTACTTTAATGATTATTTTATTTTCCTGACTATAGTTGGACTCAATCTTGACATAAGAAATTGGCATTCAATCTTGTAAGATTCTTGATTGCGAAACATGATCCTGATTTACTCACTTAATATTCTGGCATAAAACTGGATTTAAAATATTGAATAGTGTTTCTTGTTAAATGTTATGTTAATTTTAGTATTTCTTAGGCTGTCTTCAGATTCTGCAAATGTCTAGTTGGAATTCAGCGTTATTTTGCGTTAACCATGGAATGACGTTATGTGTTAATGATTTGAGTTTGACAAGTGAAAGAAATTTAAAATGTTAACCGCAATTGAATATCGTTATACCTTGCTCTGTGTTGACATGATCTCGTGGCAAATTTGACGTTATGTGTTAATGCTTTGACAAGTGAAAGGGATTTAAAATGTTAACATCAATTGCATATTGTTATACCTTCCTCTGTGTTGTTGGCATGATCTCGTGGCAAATTCGCATGCTGGCAGTTTACTATGTTACAGTTCTTCATAAGCTACGAATGAACTATGTTGCGCGGAAACTTGGCGAGTACAATGTTTCAGCATTTTGTTTCTGTTTCGAAAACGCTTCCGAAACCCCAAAACTTTATTTTTATATCCTATTCTTGGAAAAAATATTCTTTTGCTATTTCCAAACCGAGAATGAATGATGTGCATTTGTCAGGTTGTTGCTGCAGAGAAGGCGATCAAAGGTGGGTTGCATGAAAAGCTAACCATGACAGTTGCAGTACCATATCTCTGGGGGGTTCCTCCTGCATCAGAAACACTTCGCCTCGCAGTTCGGAGCGGTGGAGGGATTGTAGATAAGGTATATTGGCAATGGGATTTTTTGTAAATCAAGTAAGAATTCCTTTTAATTGCCAATTGCCACATTGTGTACATATAATTGTTCTGTTTCTGTGTACAAAATTCAAGGTTCTGTATATTTCATGTAAAACTACATATCAATGTTAATATCTAATTGATTATTTTTAACCGAACGAGAAATGAAAATTTATGCTTTTTCAGAAAAGCTATGGGTATGTTTAGCTGTGGAAAAAGGAGAGCATGTTCTCCAAAATTTGCTCTATGATAATTAGGAACAGAGTTTGATAGCAGGAGTATTTTTCTCTTTTGTGAATTACAAAATTTATTTTTATTATTCTTTAAATTAAAACTAATAATTGTAAAATATAATTATTGATGGAGTTTGTCTCCTCATCGAATAAAACCTGCAAAACAAGGTTAGATTGTTGATCCGACAGTGGTTGTCCGATAAACACTCTGATACTTAAGTTAGTATTGAAGTTAAGAGAATTATTTGTAATTGTAAATCAATATGTAATAGGAATACATCAAATCCTTTTATACTCATCATGGAGGATTCAAATAGGAAAAGGATGATATGAGTATTGTTTTGCTAGCATTACACAATCATCAATCAAAACATCACCTCCCACCCTCTTTGAATTTCTAATATCCACAATGACATCCATAGCATCAGACTCAATAATTAGGCTATCCAACCGTTGATCCCACTTAGAGATTTACGAATACCCATTACCTTAACCGTCCTCGGGTCGAAAGCACCTACAAAGTTGACCTGCCTCGCCTGATCGTTGCGAACAACACATCCAATACCACCTTTACCTTCCTCACCAAAAAACCTTTACCTTCCTCACCAAAAAAGGCTGCATCAACGTTAACCTTAAACCAACTAGCTTCAGGACGTCACGAGACCACCACACCATCTCGCCTATCCCCAACGACCTCGCCTTTACGCTGCTCCTTACTTCTGGCCATTTTCCAGACAGACAAAAAATGACTTGCCAAGTTGATAATTGACTCACCAGACCCTTCTTGATTACCCCAAATCAGATTATTCCTACTCAACCATAGCTTCCAACAAATCAAAACAACCAGCTCACCATCTTCTTTGTTCAAATCATCCAACCAGCCTCGACACCATTTTTGAATATCTGAGTATCTCGCTGCATCAACCTTCGAATTTGCCAACTCCCAACACTGGCCTGCTAAATTACACTCACTGAACAAATGCAGAGCTTATCCGTCCTTCTCGTTACCATCTATAAACACCCTCTTCCGAGCAAGGGCATCTTTCGTAGGAAGGTAACCAGAGACAAATCTCCATAGGGAACTTCTGACCACTTATACGGATTAAATATGTATGTATGTGGATAATAAAAAGGCCTAATCACTCAAAAACCCCTCACCTTTAAACTTTTTTTCAATTCCACCCCGACGTTGAAAATTTGTCAATTTTACCCACTTTTAAATATTCCGTTTTCAATTATACCCCAATATTTTAATTTTTATTAATTTTCTTACTTAAATGATGAAATCATTCAATTAATTAAGTCTAAACATGAAATTAAATTCTTTTTTATTCAAAAAAGTACAAATAAGTCCTTTATTTTTAAAAACTAACTAAAACCCATAATCAAATTAACACTAATTTAAATTCTTAATTAATTTAACTAAATTTAAATAAATTTTAAAAGTATACAATCAATATATGCGAGACATGGAGAATGTTTTAAACAAATTTCCAAACGCAAAAGACGTTACTTTAATTTTTCAGGGTACAATTGAAACACAAAAATGCAAAATAGGGTAAAATTGACAAATTTTCAACGTCAGGGTATGATTGAAAAGGGGCTAAAAGGTCGGGTTTTTTTAAGACATTAGGCCTAATAAAAAATGGTGTGGTTGTTCAATTAAGGGAAAAGGTGCAAAAATGACCCTAATGTATAGCCCGTGTCTCATGTTGGCACCTCATGTATTTCGGATCTCAAAAAGGACCCTAACGTCTTGAAAAAGTGTCAAAAATGACCCTTCCGTTAACATTTCCGTTTAAGGCCGTACACATTTATGTTTAACGTCGTCCATGTTTTGTGTTTTTTTGATACTTTTTCGCAACGTTAGGGTCATATTTGAGATCCGAAATACATGAAGTGCCAATAAGATACATGAGGTATACATGAGGGTCATTTTTGCACCTTTTCCCTTCAATAAATAGTTAAAAATAAAATATTGAATCATATAGTGTTAATCACACCATTTATGTCTGTCACTTAGATAAAAATTGGTCTAAAATATTAGATAATCTCTTATAATCATAAAATTAATAGTGAAGTTCTCAAAACATAACATATGACATGTTGATAATCGTGATATAAAGGCCTGAATTCAGCATCCATGAAAAAATAATTGTTGCTTATGTTATATTTGTCCCATAAGATAGATGTTTCAGTACCGACTTTTTTAACTTTTTGGAATGTTATCGTTACAAAAAGTACAATTTTTAGGAATTTTTACAAAACTATTCGGAAAAAAAATATTGACAAGAATTTAAAATTTTCCGAGGCACTGAAAAAAATATTTACAAAAATATCAAAAGAAAATACACCAAAAAAGCTATAATATACATAAAGCACCAAAAAGATACAAAAAAAAAAACTAATTAGACACCAGAAATGCATTAAAAACATTGAAAATACAAAAAATAAAAAACAAAACCGCCAAAAAAAACATATAAAGATACACCTAAAATCAATCATTCACGAAAGCCAACGAAAGTCAACAGTTTACGGATCAATAGTGCACATAGCATGTTGACCGTGTATTTGGTCATTGTCGCACTATCGACTCTTGTTAACTAGATCCCCGCCAAAAATATTTTCTACTAAGTTTCAGCTATTGAAAAATTTCCGGTGAGACTCTGATAATTGTTTTAGAAATTTTTTTGATTTAGTATTTGTATATTAAAATTAAACTAAAATTAATTTTTTTATAAGAATATAATTTTTAAAAATTCAAAGTACTTTTATAAATAAATTTAGGAAGCTAATGAAGTGTGTAAGTTTCTCAAACCTTTATCTAATCAAAAACATCAACATTCTCATCCACCAATGAGTTCTCTTTATATAGACGACTCCTTTTTTTTCCTACACTTCCAAAATTTATGTTCCCTTCAAGATGAAATAGTTTGACATTTAATCATTTTAAAACTAAGTTTTATTTTTTTATTTGTCTTGCCCATTCATACTTCACAAACCCTAATTAAAAGCTATCAATTATTGAGACACTGTTCCCATGTGTCATCTTATTGGTCATCAAGCATTATTAATTTATAAATTAATTTAGATTTAACTAATGATTTTGCACTCTAGTCCTTCATATGCAGCCTAAATTGAATATGTTTTCTTTCTAAATCATGCATGTTTTGATTTTGTTTTTTTTTTTCTGCCATAAAGAGTAAAATAACTCCACATGAAAGTAGTGATCAGGCATAAGATGAAGTCAATTTTGGCTTGATGCCTGCCTGCCTGCCTACAATAATTAATCGTGGATTTATTTATTTATTAATCTTTTTTAAGATGACTAAGGTTAGGATTAACATAAAGTCAATTTTAATACCCCCAAATGTAGCATCCAAGAACACTATGTCTTGTGTTTGACAATATTCAATTTTTTTTGAACATAAATACAAAATCATTGTCTGCATCTCCATGCATATTTAAAAATAAAAATGGCCACCATTCATCACCATAATATTAAAATTAGAATTATTATTTTCTTTCAAATTTAATAACTTGGTTTTTTTCCTACTTTCAAATATTAAATAACTGGAATTATCTTTATGAGATAATTTTAGTTAAATAAAATTGAAAAATCAAGAGAAATAATTAATTAATAAATAAATGAACTAATTTCAAGAATTATAGTTACTTTTCATATTATAAAACAACACAATAACTTCTAAGAAAACCTCATAAAAAAAACTTCTAAGAAAATAAAGTATCAATACTCTAATTTCCATGAACAACTTATTTCAACTTCATTCATTTTTACCTTTTTACCCTTTCAAATATTCACAGTCAACATCAATGATCAATAGTACATGCCCTGTTCCTCTTCAATCTTGTTTTCTTCAAATAAAAAGTTGTTACAACTACTAGTGCTAATTAGCTGCCTAATCTCTTCTAGACCATACTGATCCATTTCATTATCTGTCCATAGCCCAATTTTTTTCTCACTGTCTTCAATATTATTCTCTAATGATTCCTTGGAATATAAGCTACTTCCATCAGAAGAGCTCAAGCTATCATTCACTGGGTGCAAGTTTTGCAAAGAACCCATGAATCTTTCTTGATTTTGTACCATTTTTGATGCAGAAGTAGGAGCATTTGAGTTACTGTAACTGCTCAAAAGACTTGAAAATGGTGACTGTGATGGTGATGATGGCAGTGATGAAGCTTGGAGAAGAGAAGAGAAAGTGTTTGGTAATTGTCTTTGAGAATAATAATTAGGGTTAAATGTGATGATGTTCATAAGTTTCTTCTTGAGCTTGGTGTTCCAATAGTTCTTGATATCATTGTCAGTCCTGCCTGGCAACTGAGCTGCTATAATGGACCATCTGCAGTTTTACATTTCTATAAGCAGAAAATATATACATATATAGTTTTTTTCCAAACAGTATATAAAATCAAAAGAGAGCGAATTTACAATAATGGTTTTGTTTTTCTCTTTTAAGTATGGTTTATACACTTGATTAGAATAAGAAGGAAATTTTATGCATAAAAAAAAAAAGAGTTAAAATGGTTTTACCTGCTCCCAATGTTGGAATAAAGGGTACAGATTATTCTATCTTCATCATCAGAGAAATCTCCATGCTTGAGATTGGGTCTCAGATAGTTTAGCCATCTTAATCTGCAGCTTTTCCCACATCTTTTTAGACCTAAAACAAATCATTCCAAACAAAACCCTAATTAAGAACAGAAAAAAAACCCTCATATGCTGCAAAAAAAACTGCAAAACCCTAATATCATTGGCCATGAAGATTGCTAAAATTACCTGCTTTTTGAGGTAAAGCAATCCAATTTCCTCCAGTGTTATATTTCTGTATATATTCTTTAAGCTTTTCATCTTCTTGAGGTGACCATGGACCTTTCTTCACATTAGCCTTATCACAGCAAGGAGCTCTACCCATCTTTTTTCTCTCTCTATATATTTCTTCTAAAGTTTTTGCTTCAAGTTGAATAATCAAAGGCTTGAAATTAAGGGACAAATTTAAGGAGACTTGGGTTACACACTATAATATTTAAAATAGAAAGTCTTCTATCAGTGCGATTGGGATGGAGTGATAAAAACTCTTTCTCATTTAATTACAATTTCGGGTTCGAACTCTAAATATAGAGCAATTTTAAAAGCTTTCTTGAGTTAATTTTATTATCTTTACGGTTACTGTCCAATTTGATCCAAATAATGCAAAATATATTAATCCATCCACAATTTTAGTCCTTTTACCAACTATATCGTAATTTTTGATTAATCTTGTCATATATATCATCCTTTACCAATTTTTGTCAAATACACCCACAATCAATTTGTAGCATAATGTAACGTGATATTATATACACCATGTTGTACACCATGTTGGAATTTTGTACATGTAGATAAACAATATTACACCACATCAACCATAAATGAGTTGTAATGTGCATATATTTGGCATAACCTGAAAAGATAATGATATGTATGACAAGATTAAAAAATCATGGTACGTATGAAAAATATCTCAAAATTGTGAATAAAGTATATATTTTGCATTAAAATAATGACCGCAGATATCGTATAAATTTCAAAAGAAATAAAAAATTCTTTTTATTTACAATTTAAGGACTTTTCTGCTTAATTAAAGATTTCATATTAAAATTTTATTCGATTGGGTCCGAATTAATCGAATAGTAGCTCCGGATCGGTAACTCTGCCAAAAGAAAAAGAAAATCTTTTAATTTATAATATAATGAAGAACATACAAAAGTCAAAGAACATGCTTCTCTAATTTTCCATATCATTATTTTTTGGGATAATTACTAATTTTCCCTGACTTCAAAGTCATAATTATTAGTTTTTTTTTTTTTTTTCAAATAATTTAGTATATTGATAGAAACATTGCAGTTACAAATGTGACAAATACAAACTTTTTGTTGAACTAGCTAACTCATGAGCCATCATATTGAAACGTCTGTTGACATAGCATATTGAACAAGAAGTAAAAGAGCGACGGAGTCGACTAATATCTTGACAGATTCCCCAAGTCTTGTAATCCGAAACAGTGCCCGAATTTGCAGCCTGTGAAACCTGAAGAGCGTCTCCTTCAAAGATGACTCGGTACCAACCACATGAAATCGCCCAGCTAAGTGATTCACGTAATGCTAAGAATTCCAAAATTCCTGGGTCCCAAATATGTCGGTAACAAGCATGAAACCTATTAACAACACATCCAGAAGAATCCCTAGCCACCGCTGCAATGAAACCGCAATGATGCGAAGAGGAAGTAGCAGCATCAAAGTTAATCTTAATAAATCCCAACGGTGGAGCAATCCAACTGACCTGAATAGAATCTGAGCTGCTTACTGATAACGAAGTAGGATTAGTTGGTGGCAAAGAACAAAACTCTTCAAATGCAGAAATAGCCAAAGAGACAACCTCCTGCTCACCGTGAGCCACATGATCAAATAGGAGCAGATTACGACATTTCCATAGAGACCAGCAAATATAAGAACATAAGCCCAATGCATAATGTGTATTATCCAAAATAGCAAGTTCCTGCATAATATGTTTCCAAAGTTGAGGAAAAGGAAGAGTTGGTAGATTCACAGCTAACAAGTTTAAAGGAGAAACGAACCAAACTCTTTGCACAAAAGGGCAGAAAAACAACATATGTGTTAACGATTCCTCATCTCCACAATGAACACACACTAAGGAAACAGGACAATGTCTTCGGGTTAATGCAGCACCTGTTGGAATTGCTCCATGAATAGCACGCCATAAAAAAGTTTTAATTCGAGGAGCAATAGGAAGAAACCATAGAGCTTGCCAGTCAGACTTTGTAAATGTGAGTTGTTGAATGGCTAAAGAAACTGGTTTGTCGATTGTTGCCTGAAAGTAACCTGATTTTGCTGAGTATATACCTGATCTCGTATGAAGCCAAACTAACCTATCCCGTTGTTGAAAAAGAGGAACAGGAAGGGATAGAATACAATCAGCATGTTCAGTGATAAACAAACTTTTAATAAGAGGAGTATTCCAATCTGATGCAGAAGCAGAAAGTAATCCAGAAACATATAAAGGAACACTATCTACCTGAATATCCGTGCGTAGCTGAGGAATAAACAAAGGAGCACTAGCTACCCAAGGAGACCGAAGTGTAAATGTCTGGTTACCTGAATTAACTTGCCAAAGGAGTCCTTTCTTAAGCAAAGAAAACCCAAATAACAAGCTTCGCCAACCCCAAGATGGATTACGACCTGCTGTTGCCTGCAGAAAATGTGACTGAGCAAAATAACGACCTTTGAGTAGTTTAAATAAGAGAGATTCCTGATCTTGAATAACTCGCCACATTTGTTTCGCCAGAAGTGATTGGTTAAACTGAATAACATCTTTAAAACCCATTCCCCCACTCCATTTACTAAGACAAAGTGTATCCCAGGAAAGCCAATGAAGTTTAGGCTCATGATTATGAAAACCCCACCAGAAATTAGCTGCCAACCGATTAATCTGCTTACAGAGAGAGATAGGCAAACGGAAACACATCATAGTATATATCGGAATGGCAAAAATCACTGCTTTCAATAAGATCTCCTTTCCACTTAAACTTAAAAATTGCTCTTTCCATCCAATTAGCTTGCTCTTAATTTTTGATAAGATATAAGCAAATGACTCTGTCTTAGTACCTAATAAAACTGCAGGCAGTCCTAAATAATGTTTACAAGGATCCATCAGAGTCATATGCAAGCTAGATAGTATAGCCGATGAAAGAGTCACAGAAACATTACCTCCAAAATAAACCGATGATTTATCATAATTGATAAGCTGCCCACTAGCAGAAGCATAGTCATTCAGAAGTTGTAAAATTGTTGTGGCTGAATATATTGAAGCAGGCGCAAAAAGAATTGCATCATCAGCGAAAAATAAATGTGAAATGGAAGGACAATGCTGATTAATCTTTAAACCTTGGAGGAGATGAAGCTGAACTGATTTATTGATCATAAAAGATAGTCCCTGTGAAGCTAAGACAAACAGTAACGGAGATAAAGGATCGCCCTGACGCAAACCACGACTTGGTATAATATAACCATGGACTGACCCATTAAGTTGGAACGAATATGACACTGTCGTAACACACTCCATTATCCAATGAATGAAAATACTATGAAAACCCCAGCACTGTAAAATAGTATGCAAATAAGGCCATTCCAAGCGGTCGTAAGCCTTACTGATATCAAGTTTCAAAGCCATGTACGGATGTCGCTGTGTTTTTTGATTTTTCATAAAATGAAACAGTTCATGTACAATCAAAATATTATCCGAGATAGCTCGACCCTTAATAAAAGCATTTTGCGTATCAGGAACAAGAATGGGTAGAATTTTCTGCAACCTAGAAGTCAAAACTTTTGAAATGATCTTATAAAATATAGTACAAAGACTAATAGGTCGAAGATCTGAAACTTGAACAGGTGAGGCAATCTTAGGAATAAGAGAAATAAGAGTGTGATTAAACCCTTTCAATAACTTGCCTGACCTAAAAAAATCTTGAACTGCCAAAGTAACAGACAATCCTATCATATCCCAATACTGATGGAAAAAATAAGCTGTGAAACCATCGGACCCCGGTGCTTTAGATGGATGAATATCAAAGACAGCCTGTTTAATTTCTTCACAAGTGACTGGAGCTATTAATGAATCATTCATAGAAGTAGTAACTTGGGTAGGAAAAAGATCAAGTACCTCTGAAATATTGGATGGCTGAGATGATAAATAAAGTTCCTCAAAGTAAGAATGAATAAGAGCTGCAATATCAACTTCATGAGTGAGCCATCTACCTGTATGATCTTGAAGAGCAGAGATATTGTTCCTTTGATTGCGAGACTTTGTATGTTCATGAAAAAAAGTAGTATTTTTATCACCATATTGGAGCCAACTAATACGAGATTTTTGTGCCCAGTAGGCCTCTTCCTGAAGTTGAGCATGAAGCAGCTGACTCTCCAAACTTTTTATGAATGGCCATTGAATATTAGCAGCAATTTGTTGATGAGCCAGCTCAATTTGATCCCGGAAGTAAGCAATACGTTTCTGTGAATTAGTTTGATTTGTAGAACGCCAAGAAACCAATTGCCTACGAGTACATTTAAGCTTGGTAAATACTTGAAACATTAGAGTACCTGAAACTGTAGTGTCCCAAACAGCGGAAATAATAGCTCGTACATTATCCAGAGAGCCCCATCGTTGATCGAAAAAAAACCGCCGTGGTCTAATGATTGATTGAGGACAAGTAGATAATAGTAAAGGTGTATGATCAGATCCAATAGGTGAAAGATGATATACTGAAGCAGTCGGAAAATTGTTGAACCAAGTATCCGATGTTAAAACTCGATCTAAACGTTCTCTCACCAGAAAAGGATATTTGCGTTTATTTGTCCAAGTGAAAGGAAAACCAACATAGCCTAAATCATGAACTGAAAGGGTATTAACAAAGCGAGAAAATAAGGTAAAAGAACGAGCCAAATAAGGAACACCACCCTCCTTTTCAGAAGGATGGAGAATTGCATTAAAATCCCCCATGATTGCGTAAGAAGGCATTAACAACCTGTTAAAAGATAACAAAGTTTCAAGTTGCTGACCTAATTCCCTAGGGGAACTATGCAAATGGCAAAAAATTACATCAAACATACTAGTAGTAGAGTCATTCACTGTACAAACAACCATAAAGGAGGAGTAGGACTGAATACTTAGCTTTACATGGTCATGCCAGAATAATAAAAACCCTCCTGCAGTACCTATCGGTTCCACTCGAAACAGATTATGAAACCCCAGCTTAGCAACATATTTTATAGTAGCTTCAGAGTGCGTCTTAGTTTCTGAAACACAAAAAACATCTGGACCGTGGGACTTGACGAGCCAAAGCAGCTGTTTCTTTGTCAGAGTCGTCCCGATACCCTGACAATTCCAAAATAGAATTTTCATGGACCCGTCTGGAGCCAGTAGGGGCTGGCTACCTCCACCATATCAGATGACACCAAAATGAGTAATGAAGTTTCCTCCTCGGACATATAACTAACCGAGACTGAAGCTTCAACCTCATAGATATTTGAAACCATAGCTCGCTTACGCTTCTCATGCTGAGTATGAACCGCAAAAAACCCCATGGCCATATCAGATGCAGCAGCAACAGTAGAAGATATGAAAGAAGGATCCACAACTGCACTGCCGAAAGAGGGATAAGCACTAACAAAAGTACTGATAGTGTCAAAATGGAGACCCAAAAAGGACGCCCAATTTCAACAATTTGATTAATCAATTCTGGTACTAAGAAACTATAACTTGTAAGAAGCTAAAAAGAACAATTAGAAAAAGATGAGAACCACAAAACAACAAAAATGGAAGAAGTCAGCCCATCTTTGCAAAATTCAAGTGAAATTCAATTCCCCGCCTCATAAGTTTCCATGCTTGCAACTTCAACTTCTGCTCCAAAGCTTTTATAAAACCAAATTCAATTTGCTGATGTCTTCAGAAACCCTTACTTAACTTCAATTTCATCTCCAAACAATGATTTCTTGATCAATTTGAAAAAGCCCTAATTTTTTCTCTCTAACACCGCCGCCAAAACATCCTACAGTCTTGAATTTCTGTATTTTGAATTCACCAACCCAAAAAATATAATTATTAGTTCTCTCCATAACTTTTAAACGTCAATTGTTTATCTTTTGACATTTAATTAAATTAACTATTATCCCCTTCTTTAAATTTCTTGTTATTTGATTTAGTTAAAGGGTCAAAAAAAAGTTCATTTTAACCCTTAAACTTATATTCTTTTAGAAAAGTTCATAAAATTTCTAAAAAAGTTCAAATAATTTTAAATAACTTATCAAGCCATAACTTTTCTATAGATATTTTAATTTATTAAAATAAGATAAAAAAATATTTTTTTATCAAAAGAAATTTATAAACATCATAATTAAATTAAATTTATTTTGTTTTAATTTAAAATCTAAAATTTATATGATTCAAATTCAAGTCATATCAAAAATATATAATTTGTAAATAGAATAAAAAAACACAATGTCTAATTTATTTTTTCATATAATTGATTTAGTTTTGAATTTTTATTAAATATATTTTTAAATTAATTATTTAGATATTTTATTTCTATCAAATTATTATAGGGACAAACAAAATATATTAAGTTTGATTAATTTTTTGATGTTTATAAATTTCTTTTGATAAAAAAAATATTTTTTAGTTTTATTTTAATAAACTAAAATATTTATAGAAATTTTATGGTCTGATAAGTAATTTGAAATTATTTTAAAAAATTATTTGAATTTTTTAGCATTTTAATGGAATTTTTTTGAAAGAAATTTATAAAATGAACTTTATTTTCACAATCAAACTCTTTGACTAAGTCAAATAACAGAATTAATTAACAAAAGAAGGTAGTAATTAATTTAATCAAACGTCAAAGGATAAACAATTGACTCTTTAAAAATCATGGAAAAATAATGTGGGCCTAACTTTGATGACTAATATCTCTAAGTGCATCAAGAGGTTGTGGGTTCAAACCACGCCTTGATAACTAACAAACTAACAATTTCAACTCGAAAGAGTCGATTACCATCTTTGATAAAAAAAAAATTAAAGTTGTGGAGAATTTTATAATTATCCCTTATTTTTTCTGTAAATTTTCTCCTATGCTTTGATCAAAACAAAATTGGACTTTCTATCATATATATATATATATATATATATATATATATATATATATATCTGACTTGAGGCATCTACCAGGAATCCGAAGTCTGCTCAGAGTAATGAGATTCAATACAATACATTTCATATTATGGGTAAGCTGAATATAGTCTATTGTTTTCTTGTGCAAATTATAGCCAAATCATAGGGTGATTAAGGTCTAATTTAACAAATACAAATTAAAAGTCTACACTATGTGTGACATTGAATGATGAGATTGAAAAAATATTATAGGCAAAATGATCAATGATTATTCATAACTAATAAATATTCTTATCATTACATTAAACATTTATAAAATATTTCTCTAAATAAGGACTAATTTATCACAGAAATAAGGACAAATAATCCAGAAAAATCGAGCCTTTAGCAAAACTTTTCATCCTAACCCAACAGTTGAAGCGTTTTAGTTTTATCCAATTTTTTTATCTTTTATAAGTGGAGTTGATGTTGTGTGTGGTTATTTAACATTTATGAGGAAAAAAAATCTAAAATCATGTGCTAGTAACTAGTTAAAGGCCACAAGTTTAAAGTAAACAATAAGCAATAAAAAAGTCTAGAGAGAGAAAGAGCTTTCTTCCCCAAATTTTTGATTTTTAAGGTTTCCCCTGTTATGTGATTTTTCCAGTGAGCAACCAGCAACCACATCATTGCTTCGGTAGCGACATCGCCCTCTCCAAAATTGATCAGACAATCTCTGAGAAGGATTGAGTTCTTAGATAACTCTAATTTTCATCGATCAGACGACCTAATACTATTTTGATCATTTCTCTTCTTGGAACCTGGCCTTAATTAGGGGTGGGCAAAAAACCCGGTCAAACCGCAAAACCGAACTGAAACCGGAAAACCGAACTGAAAAATATGGTTAACCGGTCTAAAAGTTTAGGTTTAGGTTTTAATTTTTGATTTTTATGGTTAATGGTTTAGGTTTAGGTTTTGGAATTTTAAAAACCGCGGTTAATCGGTTAACCGGTTTATAAATAATATATATTTTCATAGATTATATATATATATATACATACATATGTTATTAATTATTCAAATAAAATATATTTTACATCTACACATATAAAAATTCTAAACAAAAAAAATATTTAAAAAATATTTTATTTATCAATATATTTTTATTTTAGGAGTATATATATATAAAGAACTTTATTTTTCTTAATAAAATATTTATATACCTAACTGAAATAGGAATAAATAAAACTTATATTTTAATAATTAAATAGAATGAAAATGAAAGTTTAATTATTAGACTATATTTAAAATGTTATCTATAAATTTTATCTTTTTTATATCTAATTTTTTTAATGGTTTCATGGTTAAAAACCGCAAAACCGAAAAACCGAACCGTTTTAAATGGTTAATCGATTTAATGGTTAACCGTTTAAAATTTTAGGTTTAGGTTTTTAATTTTAAAAACCGAACTACTATGAACCGGTTTACATATTACCCTCGTGGACCGGTTAACCGGTCCATGCCCACCCCTAGCCTTAATGCATCACTAATTACCTATAGCCGCCTTAATTACTTAGCTTTTATTGCTAGTATCTGTTAACACATCCCATACTAATTACACGACCTCTCTATCCATATATTCCCCCCTTCATGGCAATGATTGTTATATCTTTGCATTCCCCAGATACATACAACCAATATAATCTGTTGCTTGTGCAGATTGTTCGTATATCCCTTCTGTTACCCCTCGTCCCTAACAGTAACGGTTGAGTTTCCTCTTGGTTTTTTAAATATTAGCTCGACGGGATCATCATTCACTGACCCTTATTCCACGATGGTATTTGAAACCAATTTTACCTATAAAAGAGACAAGGATCATCAGAAGGTCCACAAGAAACTGGCATTATTCACCTTCATATTTATAAACATCATATTGAGCCTGCTCCTCCTTCTTCTGCTATTAATGGCAGACCCAAAAAAACTCCTCACACAACCAAACACAAAGAAGAAAACCAGTAGCCAAGAGGAAGCTGAATCTCCAAACCATACCTGAAACAAACACCACCATGTACCAATCCCAAGATATGAATATTCTCCATAATAACACTTTCCGAGCCCTTACAATTCGTGAACCTCTCACTCACCAACAAAAACCTCGTCCTACTAGCAATGATCATGGCAATGGAGACAAAGGAAAGAAAAAAAAATGTTCCTAGAAGATGACAAAGCAAATGGAAACAGTGATACTGGGTGTAATTTTCAAGGAGGAAGGGGTATCAGTGCTCCTACCACTACAAGAGCCTTTCTGGAAGGGTCTTCTTCAGCTGGAACATCAGGTAGGCAAAATGAAAACAATGTAACTCAGGAACCCCTTGTGGATATCATATCTCAAACTCATCACATGTCTATCACGGAGCCTACTTTCCCAAGAATAGAGGAAAGAAAGACAAGGGTTGGCTTCTAGCAGCTAAAGTGATCTCAAAGAAAGTCCTCAGCCTCATGTTGGCAATTTAACTCGCCAACTTGTAATAAAAGTGGACTTTAAGTCCGGGTTGTCGAACCCACAAAGATGAGAGGTTTAAAGTGAGTGAAATATGATTTTGAAGTTCAATTCGGAAAGCAATGAAAAGAGATTAATTTTTAGTAACAACTAAACAACTAACCATCAACTAACACTAATCTAGCAATTAATAACTAATTTAATAATTATAAAAGACTAAAACGATTAACAATTAACGAGAATTCAAATGATAAAAGGGGTTTGAAGGTCGACAATCCACCTAGGTCATGCAATCTCGGGATTCGGGTTTAGGGTCATAAAACGAGGGCCGAGCGTTTCTAAATCGCAACTCCCGCTCTCTCGAGTCTCAAAGAGCTACAAAACCACAAGTAATCAAGCTTAACCTACTCTCGTAGTACTAAACACAATTAAAGCAATTACACTAAATCACAACTCAAGAGCCACTTAATTACTAACCCACTCTCATGGTGTTACTAATTAAGCATCTAATTAACTCTTTCCAATTAATAAACCCTCTCTCAAGGTGAATCTTAATCTAACAACAATACTTAGGTAGCTAGTCTAAGCAAGTCTTAGGAGCATTAATTAGAACAACCGAACTAACCCAAACCCTAACCCAATCATGCATTAACTAGGATTCATATCAACCCCCAAACAAGGGGATTTAGCCAACCATTGCTAAATCAACATCAATCAAACAACAAGAACAATAAAGCATTAAAGAGATAGAAGTAATTACCTTAAGCAAGAAGGGAAGACATATCATAAACAAGATAATAAAGAATGAAAACCAAAAGTTTTCATTAATGGAGATAAAACCCAAATTACAAAATCTGAAAATTAAATGAAGAACACTAAAAACTATGAAGATCCTATTTTAAAAGTAGAGAGGAAAAGCAATTACAACTACACTAAGAATTGATGTCTCCTACACTAATGAGGCATACCCTAAAAGAAGAGATAAAGTTGTTTATATAGTACTCCTAGAAAGGTAATAAAAGACAACCTATTACAAGAGTGTTTGGCCGAATAAGAAAGTGGGCCTAAGTCTTCAGCCTTTGAAATTTGAAAGCTGAGAATTAATTTTGCACTGGTCCAGATCGTGACCCTCAGGTCCAGATCGTGACCTTCCTTAGAGCATTCCTCTCGGTATCATTTTCATGCCTGGTCCAGATCATGACCCTCAAGGTCCAGATCGTGACCTCCTTTAAAAATGCCTCTTCGCCGTTTTCTTGCTCCAAGACTTTTCCGAATCAATTCTTTGCCGGTTCTTTCCGCTTTTTGGGCCAAATAGTCTCCATTACGCTCCAATGCTCCTGAAATGCATACACATACGATAAGACACCAAAACACCTCAAAATACGTGCTAAAATGTATCAAAACGTAATGGAAACGACTCTAGATATAGGAGTATTTTACTCCTATCACCTCACAACGATCAAAGACAACATCATTAAGGACTTGAAACTCAAGAGGCCTTTTGATCTATCCAGATGCCCAGAAAATACTTTCTCCATTAGCCTCACAAATCAAGAGGATTATGAATGGATTCTGGAAGAGAGACCATGGAACATCTACAATCAACATGTGAATATAAAGGAGTTGTGTCACGACCCAAATTATTAAGCAGAGACCGGCGCTAGGGAACGGGAGTGGTAGCTCCGGAACCCGTAACAAGCCTAAATCAAATATCAATTTTTCACAAATAATAGACAATTAACATCAAAACAACGAAAGTAAATATGTATATTGATAGGAGTATTTTACTCCTATCTAGAGTGTCGTTTCCGCATGCTTTTATTATGTTTTATCACGTTTTTATGGTATTCTGAATGCCTTATTACGTGTTTTAGTATTTCAGGTACTTAAGAGCATTGCGGAAGCATTTTGGTGCAAAAGTTGGAAAAGACGACAAAAGAGATGCGGAAGCTCATTTGCAAATCTGAAAAGCTGACCCCCGTGAACTATTTGACCAATTTGGAGCAGCTAGAAGCCTCAAATGAACTCGTGTTCTTCATGAAAGTTAAAGTAGACGTCCTAAGCTTTCCAACGGTTCAAGAATCGACTCAATCGGACATTTCTACACCGAGTTACGAAGGTTTGACGATCGCTATCCAGAGCAAAAAATGGCTGCTCGAATCGAGCTCCTCATTTAACCCAAGGAGGTCGATTCGAGCTTGGACTTGCTGGAGAGGGGAATTCTGATTTAAAAGTGCAACAAGGCTTGATTAATTTGCCATTTTGGGCCCAACACATGTGCAATGAATGTTTGTCTTTTTCCCTCTTTTGTAGGTACTATAAAAACATCCTTATCTCTATTTTAGGTTAAGAAGATTTCCCTAGACTTTATTCTATTTGTGTACTTTTAAATCTTCTCCTAATTTTAGAAATTCCTAGAGCTTAGCCATCTTCTTCAATACGATTTCCATCATTTTATATTTTCTACCATTGTTGAGATCTTGGAAGCTCTATTGGATGAACAACATTTATTTTCTATTGCAACTTATTATTGTGGGTTTTTCATCTTATTGTGAGTACTCCTTAACCATGTCTTTTATTTATAATATTGTTGATTTATCTCTTAGTATGTGTAGCTAATCCCCCATGTTTGGGGGTTGAGATGATTTCCTTCATGTTGTGTTAATTAGTGTGCTTGTGTGGTTAATTGCTTGTTCTAATTCTAGTTTCTAATGCTTGTGTTAGATTAGCTACCTAATGCATGATTTAGTGTTTGCTTGACTCATTGAGAAATGGTTAGGTGAATAGACTTTGGAATTAGAAGCCTAGATTGTAATACCACGAGAGTGGGTTAGGATTTAGGTGACCATGAGTTTGTTGATTAATTGATGTTGGGTAATCGGTTGTGTTTAGTATCACGAGAGTAAGTTAGGCATTAATTGATTATTTGATTATTGGTTTTGTCGTTCTTAGAGGCTCGAGAGAGTGGGAACGGTGCTTTAGGCACAACTCGGCCCTAGATATATACCAACTCATCCATGACTATGAACGCATGACCTAGGAATAATTTCAACCCCTAGACACCTTTTCTTATTGATTAAACTCATAATTAATATAGTTGTTTGAATTGCTAGTTTAATTGTTTAGTTGATTAGTGCCATATTTAGTTGATAATCGTGTTTGAACCATTGCATCATTGTGTTGTGCTAAGCGAATTGAATAGCAACTAGATTCATTCTCGTCAATCACTCGAATATTCACTCCTCGTGGGATCGATATCCGACTTCCGGATTATTACAAGTTGTGCTTTTAGCCAACATATATATACATATAAAAGTATTTACATTACCTTTCTGATATCCACATGGGCTCTAGTTACTGTACCTCGTACAAACTGGCCTCACGAGAGTATATATGTACTATCGTGTCATAATCGTATCTCTGACATCTGGTGCCGTGAACAAAGCATATCATATGTAGCCTACCAACAATATATAAACAAAGACAGCAAGTGATATGCACAATCAAAATGTACTGCTGTATAGGCTACGACTCTGTAACGCAGGACCACTACTGCAGCACTCACAGAAGTCAGAGGACTATACATACATAGCTGACTTCCAGATTCCAAAATTGGCTTCTAGCTAAGTCCACACTCTAAGTACCTGAAAGACATCAAAAGTGAGGAGTCAGCATTTGGAAAAATATTGAGTGAGTAGGCACATTACTAATAGTATGGCTAAAATATAACATCGCATACGTTAAAACATATAAATAAAATCAATATTCAATATCAAAATATAATATACATGCGATTATATAATCCAAGTATTAGATCCGATTGAAACCTTAATCACGATGCTCAATACGATCTATAACTTACTTACGATCTATAGCGATAATAATCAATTCGATCGATCCGGTTGGTAGGGTCCCGAGATAGTTCAACAGAATTAAATCACTACCGTCTCTTAATCCCAAGGTGTGGGTTCCGAGATAGTTCAACCGAGTTAAACCCACTGGATACAAGTCTCGAGATAGTTCAACCGAGTTAAACCTCGTATCCAATTCAATATATATTCCAACTTCGATACGATACGATGCGATATGCGATGTTCGATATTCGATATTTGATATAATTCTATGACACGATAACAATCTAGACAAGCTAGACTGGCACTCTTACCGGTGATCACACAATCCTATTGACGCCCAATAGGTAGCACGTTTCCTCGGATCACACACTGGTTTCAAAACTATAATAATTTGATAAACGATATAATAGCCGATAATAATAGCGAATAAAAGTCGATAAGAGCAAATCGATAAGCGATAATTCAAACTATATGATATGTGATGTGTTTATTCTAATATATCAAAATAATAACTTTTAAATAACAATACACAAGAGTAAAGTGCCACTTACAGAAACCGCTATCCAATCTATGACGCGGTCGATGAAATGATATGCTCTTGCTACTCCACGTCTGATGCCCTCACTGCTCGCTGACACGTCTGATACAAATTAATTAACATTTAATAACTAGATGTGGATCTCATGTTTATATGTATAATACTTTTAAATCTTAGGTTTTGGTTTCGTTCTTAATGTTATTCACGTATTCAATAATCCTTAGTCGTACTTACGACTTATAGAGTACTGCTCCTCGTACTCTAGAATTATATAACTTCCTTAACTGAATTCTTACTTATCATATTAACATTCATTTCTATAATGTTTTATATCCATTTCAAGACATTTGGCTGAGTTCCATACCCATATCAAGCTATCGGAAGCTAATTTTCGCTCCCGGAAGTCCCCCGGAGGTCCTGGTAGAGGTAGGGCACGTCGTGCCAGCTTGGCACATCGTGCCCTTCACTGGTGCACGTCGTGCACCCCTGTGGTGCACGTCGTTCACCCATGTGGTGCACGTCGCGCACCAGCACGTCGCGCACCAGCACGTCGTGCACCAACGTGTGCGACGTTTTTTAACGCATACAGACCGATTTTGAGGCCCCAAATCACTCAAATTTCATACCAATACATACCCAATTCATCTGAACATATTATACACACTTTTTCATTTTAAAATCAATCATAAACGCCTTAATTCCGACATATACGAATCAAGTGTAACGTTTTTGCCAAAACAGCCCCTATTCTTCAAGTTTAACACCAAATCTTAAGATATTTACCTTTATTCGAAGTTTAGGATTGATAGAACTTCCAATTTCGAAGAGATTGCCGCAAAAATCGGCCGAAACGGACGCCGAACGGAGAAACGGCGAGCGAACGACGGTAACGATCGAAGAAAGGATGAAAGCTTCTGGAGGATTCTTTCTTCATATGATTTATATCACTTCTATATATATTATGGTTAAATTCCTCTTTAATCCTTGTTCTCTTTAATTAATACAATTCGTCCTTTAAACTTTTCTTTTGGTCAATTTAGTCCATTGTTTAATCACTTAACACTTTAGTCAATTCGTTTACGTATTATTTATATCTAATAAAAAATATGAATCCCAATATTAACATTTTTCCGTCAAAACTTATAAATTTCTATTTTTGATACGTAGTGGATAAATTACCACTTTAGTCTCTGGACTTTATTTTGGGACTTTTCTTGACATTTTTTCTCTTAATTTCAATTCCAACTTTATAATTGAAATATAATATTAAATCCGCATAATTACCTACCTGAGACCGACCTACTTAAAATTTATTTACCTTAATTTCTCGGAAAAATTTCCGATATCGCCACTCCGGCCACCCAGAACTGGACACGTGATCCAATTAGATAATTAAAATCTTTTGGGGTATTACAAGTTGCCAGGTGACACCACTATAGAAAGAATGGATTTCACTTCCTCTGTATTCTGGGTGCAAGTAAGATGTCTTCCCCTGGATCAAGCAACCGAAGAGAATGTTATGCGCATTGCTGGTCTCTTTAATGGTTTTGTAAAGATAGATATGGAACATAAGAAAGCGAAACTTTACTTTGAGTAAAGCTCCGCAAAAAAGAAGAAAAGGAAGAGTGTCGAACCAAGAAGAACTTCGGAGTCCAACCCTTCAAAAAGGAGGGAAGAACAAAAAGAGACCGATTCGGTCGACCACCGGCAAATATGAACTCCTTGTCCTTTCGACGCAAGATTAGAGTGAAATCACAGTACCTCGAAATCAGATATGCAGGATCAAACGAGAGATAAGGAGCAACCTTGAAACGAGAGATCTTGAAGGCAATGCAACACAATGAAGGAAGAAATTGCTTTATAAAAATCAAGAAACTTTGAAGAAAACTAAAGTCAAGGGGAAGAAATGACAAAAATGAGCATTTATACCCAGAAGTTTGGGATTAGGAAGATTAAGAGACGGAACCCTAAAGGTCGCATCAGATGAATGCCAAATGTCATAAAAAAAACAAGACACTTGTCGCTCATCTGGCAAACAATACTCGCCGATGAGCGACACATGGCAGAAAGAGAAAAAATGGGAATCTTGTTGAAGAAGAAAAACAAATCGCCAGAACATGAAACGACTTGTCTACAAAAGAGCTAAAATATACCAAGGCACAAATACCAAGACTTCAGCTCACTTACCGGGGGGGCTAATGATGGATACCAAATCCTATCTTAAATACTATGGAGCCGAGTCGCAGGAGATCCACTCTCAGACGATGCAGGACTCCCGCCCAAAGGGCTAAGCCAGACGAAACCGGCGGCCGAATCCATAGAAAAACTTGTTGGTAATTTTACTCACCAACTTGTAATAAAAGTGGACTTTAAGTCCGGGTTGTCGAACCCACGAGGAATGTAGAGTTATGATGAGAATGAGTTTAGTTGCCACTCAATTCGTTTAGCACACAAATAGCATGAGTTTTGGATCACAATTAATTAAAAACAACTAAAGTAAACAAGACTAAAATTTAACAATAAACTAATCAAGCAACGATTAACTAAACAACGGAATAAACAAGAAGTAAAAAGCATTTAAGGGTTGCTAATCAAATCTATGAATCCTAGGTAACCGAGGTTGTTTAAAATATTGGTATGGGTCAAGTCTTTCTAAAATGCCTAATCCGCTCTCTCGAGTCCGCAATTAGAGCTAATTGAAATTAAATTAATATACCGAAATCTAAATCGCTCTCGCGTAATTAGATTTCGATAATACTAATCGAATCCAATCACGAAGCTAACTTATAACCAAATAAAACCTAAACCGCTCTCGCGTGGTTAAGCATTAAACATGTGATTTCTAAATCCGACTAATTAAGTGACCCTCGCCTAAGCAATTAGTCCAACAACCATAGATTAGGAGATCAATCTAACCTAGGTCAATAAGCACAAAAATCACATAAAACCCTAATTACAAACCACCCCTAATCAACTAATCATCACACAACTATCATAAGCAACCCCCAAACAAGGGGTTTAGCAAAACATAACTACTCTAACATTAATCACTAAACAACATTCAATAAACATATTAAAAGTAAGAAAGATTACCTTAAGTAGGTTGTAGAGCACTAACATAAACAAGATAATGAAGATTCAATAATAAAAGTTTGCATTAATAAGGATCAATCCCAAAAAGAATAAAATTTGGAAATTCTGTATGAAGAACACCAAGAACAATAAAGATTCCCACATAAAAGTGAGAGCAAAAGGAATTACAACTACACTAAAATTGATGTCTCCTACACTAATGTGACATACCCTAAAAATAGAGATAAAAGTGTTTATATAATACTTTCCAAAAAGGGAATGAAAACAACCTATTACATGAGTGTTTGGCCAAATAAGGAAGTGGGCCTCAAGCCTTGTGTCTTCAAAATTCAAAATCTGAGCCCAATGTTTAACCTTTGTCTCGATCGAGACATTCATTAAAGGAATGTGTCTCGATCGAGACAAGCTTCTCCAAAAGCTACTGCTTGAAATTCCTCTCTTGTCTCGATCGAGACACTTCCATAAGTGTCTGTCTCGATCGAGACAGGCTTCAATCATGGCTTTTTCGACAAGACTTCGCTCCTTGTATTCTTTGTAGATTCCTTCACATTCGTTGGCCAAAAACACTCCAAAACGCTTCAATGCCCTGAAAAGCTCAAACACATAATAAGGCACACAAACACCTCAAAATGCACGGTAAATAGCATAAAAACCTAATGAAACGACTCTAGTAAATAGGAGTATTTTACACCTATCAGACCCGCCTCGATTGGAATATGATATCATCCACAAGAATAAAGACTGAATCCCTAATGAATCAAACAAAGTGCGTCGACCCCGGGATTCAGACTGATTGCCAGATCTGCCTATATTCTCGATTATCTTTCCTATTTGGATACAAACTCCAACTTAGGAAGATAACCTTTAACTTACGAAGACGAGACCATTTAGGAAGACGTTCTTAAATATGACTCATGTCTGAATAAGGAATAATACTCCTAATCAGGGTCAAATCCTACAAAATAGGATTCACCTTCTTATTCTAACTCTACAAGGTATACAATCATCTACTATAAAAGAAGTTTGAGGTATGCCTAAATACACAACTACATTACATACTAATTGCTCAAAGCATAAACTGATTTTAGCATCGAAGAGTTAATCGGACAACCACCATCCGGTTAGCTTCTACTCTGTTTTGCAGGTTTCATCACCAGTTCAGAAGGCAGACTCCATCAAAAATCTAAAAATGAGTATTTATATGAAATTGTTGCAATTTAATTACCAATTTATTTGTAAAATATTAAAATAAAAAATATGAATATATTAGATTAATAGATGATATCACTACTGGATTTCAGTGATTTTGCGACGGACAATTCCGTCGCAAATCACTCATATTCCGTCGCAAATGTGTATTTGCGACGGAATTAGTCCGTCGCAAAAGCTCTGGTCGCTAAAATATTAGCGACCAGAGCGTCGCAAATATGGCGACGGCCAGCCCGTCGCCATAACCAAACACACCGTCGCCAATGTCGTCTCCCAAAAAATGAAAAGGGAGACGTATTGGCGACGGATTTAAACAATTTGCGACGGAATTATTTCAGTCGCAAATATTGACAATTTGCGACGGAATCAAGTCCGTCGCAAAATGGTACAAGTTTGCGACGGAATCAATTCCGTCGCAAATTGTCAATATTTGCGACGGAATTGATTCCGTCGCAAACTTGTACCATTTTGCGACGGACGTGATTCCGTCGCAAATATAGTCGCAATTTGGACAAAATTATCTATTTTCCGTCCGTTTTTCCTATTCAATTCACGACGATTAAAATCTGTAAAATCTATTATTTGCAACTCTCATTAAAACTCAATTTCCAAAAACGACCGATTTCATATAAAAACATGTTATATTTTACATATTGTAAGAAAATATATAAAACAAGATAACACAAAATGTATAAAAGTGACAAAATACAAAATGTCAGAAATACAAACGTGACACTACAAAGTCGGAGTGTCGTCATCGTCTGAAGGACCTGGGGGTGGGCGATACTGCGGAGGAAGAGTCTGCATCATCTTCGCCATCTCGGCCTGAATAATCTCGGCCATCCTCTCATTGGTTCTCGCCTGCTGGGCACGGAGATCCTCCACCTCAGTGGTAATCTGGCGCAGTCCGTCCTGGATCCCCGCCCGCACACGCCGCTCGATCTCCTCCTCAGTTCGCTGTGACTGTGTGGACCTGGTCCTCGCCCTACTAGACGTCGTCGTATCCACGTAGGCACTAGTCGCTGAACCCAACCCGTAGACACGCCGCTTCTTGTTGACGCCCTCGATATCCAGAAATAGCTGCGTCTCGTCGACTTCTGCTGTGCTAGACGAACCACCCTCTCCGGTCGGCGGCTGCGATGCAGCAGCAAGTCTCTGAGCAATTGCATCCTACAAAAAGATTGAAAAACATATATATCACATAACGGCTAATTAAAACGTACAACATATGAAATGTAAGTATAAATCCTAACGAAAATTCGGCAGCATTTCCTCTATAATTTGATCAACACCCATTTTTCAGGGACATCCTGCAAACATATAGATTTCATATACAACCCACCGGCTGTTAACACACCTAATTTAACATTTACAATTTAAATTAAAACACATTTTACACTAATTTAATCTAACACTTGAGTAAAGTAAAACAACTACTAAAATTAGATTGTTTATGACTTACACTCATGTCTTGGGCCCTCTTGTCTACCATGACACCCTTATCAGCTTTCGTGGAGTGCATCCGAGTATACAGCTCCGTTGCGGTAGGCTTGCGGCCGAGCTCGTCAGCCTAAAAGAATAATAAACAATTTGTTAGTTCATCAGAAAATCAGAAAATAAAAGATAGTTATAAATAAAAAAAGAATTCTAGAAACAAACCAACACATCCATATGTCTGATGGCGGAACGGGATCCCCCTGTGTGGCGTACTGGTCCGGAACCGGCTCCAGCAGGCTCGCTCATCCGATTAGCGCGAGCTACATCGGACTTCTTCTTCTCGTCCTCTGACGCCCAGACGGCCTGCCAGGAATCCCAGATATCTTGGCTGATCGAGGTATGTTTTCCGTCCTTCTCTCTCATCCTGTGAATAACGTCCTTGTATCGGTTGGCAGCATGCGTCATGAATACACCTTTGATGACGTCGTCGCTGTAATCCGCCGTATCCCACCAGTATTCCTTCTGCAAAACATAAACACCAAGTTTGAGTTAGTAATTTTGCGTTAGTCTAAAATCAAACTTTAAAATTAACAATTTATTACCTTAAATTCCTCCCAATAGAAATCTCTCTGCTCTGGAGTCAGAAACCGCCAGGCTCGCCCATTCTCGAACCAGCACTTTCTAAAGATCTCCCGCATAGATCGGGAGACTGGTCCAGAGTTCAACAGCCTCTCCCTGCGAGGTTACAGCAAACTTTTATTACTTTCTATAGCAAAACGATAAAACAAATTAAACTAACAATTTACATTCTTACCTGCTGGCGTCTGGGAAACACAGTGCCCTCCCCTGATCATCCAGCTCTGCAGGGGGCTCTCCTGGCTGTCGGGGCTGAACGGGGGGTGCCGCCTCCACCTCCTGCTGCTGATCCTGAACAGGGATATCCTCAACAGGGGCACGCACAGCTGGGTTACCCCGACCACGACCTCTAATTTAATAATTTAACATAAATAATAAACAAACTTTTTTTAACAATTTAACCTAATCAATTTCTAAAACTAATTAATATAAACTAAATAAAAAAAACTAACCGTTAAGGGAGCAATAAAAGCAGCAAGGGAAGACGAACTCTGGCGGCAGGGCAGACGATTTCCGGCGGCGGCAGGCAGACGAACTCCGGCGGCGGCAGGCAGACAAATGGCAGCGGAAGTCGCGGCTGCTGTCAGTTTATCAAAAATTAGAAAAAAATTAAAAAGAATAAAAAACTAAACCTAATAATCAAAACTAATCTAAAGTAGAGAGAAGAGAGGGAAACCGGCAGTGACAAAGGAACTCCGGCGGCGGCCGACGAACTCCGGTGGCGGTAGCGATGACTGCAATTTTAACAAAAAATAAAAAAAATTACAAACAAACAAATAGATTTTGGAGAGAACGGCGGCGGCCGACGATGTTTAGTATATGTACCTGAGGGCGGCGGCCGATGGGTTTTGAGAGAAAATAGGTTTTTGAGAAAAAATAGAGAAACGGCGCTGTGATTTCACGAACTGTTCAGTTCGTGAAGTAGGTGAAGATTAGCGACGGACTGGAGTCCGTCGCCAATCTCTTTAACTCCATCGCAGCTGTAAGTGAAACGCACCGTTTCACTTACAGTGCCTTTTGCGACGGATACATTGTTCCGTCGCTAGTTAGCGACGGAATATTATATCCGTCGCTGATTTGCGACCGACTATTTGTTCCGTCGCAATTTTTGGCACCAAAATTTGGCGGGAGACTCCCCGCCAAATTTTGCGACTGCCTATTATATATTGCGACGGATCTGTCGTCGCAAAATATGGCGCGGACACTCCCGCTTAATATTTGGGTATATTTTGCGACGGATAGACGTCCGTCGTTGATTCCGTCGCAAAGGAGGCAAATTAGCGACGGAATTTCAGTCCGTCGCAAATTTCCGTCGCTAATTTGCTGTTTTCTAGTAGTGTATTGAGTAAAAAAATGAATAATAGTCCTTTGCAATTAAATATTAGCTACCGAAGAAAATTATGTAAAATCAGGGAGTATTAAAATAAAAAGTGTTTTTTCATATAGGGCAGTAAAGTCATTTACAAATGAAAAAACAGAAAGTGAAGTGTGATAAATAATATGTGGATTGCTAAAATCTCCACCCAAAGTAAATTTGTATTTAGAAAAAAAAAATAGGTGTTGCTTTCTGTTCATACTCATGGCAAAGAAAAAATTAAGGTTTCATTGATATAGTCATGGCGGATCATCCAGGAATTGATTCCAGCAGTTTTTTAAGAGGAAGATTGATATGTAAAATCTTGCGCGTTAGATCATTAAAGAGAATGCATACATTTAAGATTGAAGAAAAATAAAACAGAAAAAAACCACTAAACATTAAAATGAACACCATGCCCTTTTAATTAAATAAAGGGCAAACTCTAAAGACCCCTCACTTGCTCTTGTAATACCTTTTATTTCCTTCAATTTCACTAATGTTTTTATTTACATCATAAAAAATTATAAAAATGTCATTTATTTCACCATCATCACCATGAGAACTCTCCACCCCTCTTGAAGAATTCAAAATATCACCACTAAAATTAGACCAATTATGAATTATTTTAATTAGGAGGGGACCGATATTTTTGGATTCGTTGAAATTACTTCGGAGGATAAAATGGAAAACAGAATCGAATCGAGCCGGTTCGATAAGCATTAAACATGTAACAATCAATAAATTATCTTCCTTAACGGGCTTATCAAACTATATATTCAAATCATAATATTTTTTGAGTTCTTTAATACTACTCTCCAAACTTCCAAAAGAAAGAGAAGGGTATATGAACCGACATAGGTATAACTTTGCTATTGGGAAATGAACTCGTTGTCTTAGGTGTCTTCATAATCGGATCTGTTTTCCAAGAACACTCTAGCCATACTTCACTCCCAGTAGGCGTAAATCCTATAGTATACAAACTAAACCTTAAAACCTTAATATCCATGGAGAAGTGTTCCAGAAAATTAACTCGTTTATAACATTATTTAGTAATATCATGGTGTGTTATATCATGCCAATGTGGCCTAACACATTATCAATAAAAATGTAAAATATATCGTATTAATATTACTTAAATTCGATTTATTTAAATAAATATATTAAATATATTATATTAATATAATTTATACTTTTGTTTATATCAATAAATTCAGCATATCACGCTAATATGATTTATATTCGATTCATTTATAATAAATGAATTAAATGGGCCGTATTATTTAAATTTATATAAATAGTCGTATCTTTTGATAGTCCTTCTTGTATTTATTTAAAATTTAAATTTATTGTGACTTGATGAATATCTGAAGTGCTTGTGATAATTAAGAGTTAGAAGTGATTATTGGACAGTGTTTGGACATTAAATTCTAGACTAAGAAGTCAACCCGGTGTGCGGCACGCCCGCACGGCAGGCGTGCATAGATGTGCGACACGCCCGCACGGGCGATTATCAATGAAGATTAAATTCTTTTCCAAAAAAAAATATAGCATATGCTAAATTTAGCACATATTAAAGATGCGCTAAATCGAAATTAGCATCCCATTTTAAAATTGAATTGCAGATGCTCTTAGCAAGAGCATTTTTCTATTTTAAGAATTAGAAAATTATTTTTGTTATTTTTTAAGTCATAGCTAATAATTGTAAAATTTAGGTGCTGCTTTCTGTTCATACTCATGGCACAGGAAAAATTAAAGTTTCATTGTTATAGTCATGGCGGATCATCTAGGAATAGGAATAGATTCCAGCAGTTTTTTAAGAGGAAGATTGATATTAAAATTTTGCGCGTTAGATCATTAAAGAGCATACATACATTTAAGATTGAAGAAAAATAAAACAGAAAAATAACACTAAACATTAAAATGAACAGCGTGCCCTTGTATTTAAATAAAGGGCAAACTCTACAGACCCCTCACTTGCTCTTGTAATACCCTTTATTTCCTTCAATTTCGGTAATGTTTTTCTTTGGATCATTAAGAATTATAGAAACGTCATTTATTTCACCAACATCACCATGAGAACTCTCCACCCCTCTTGAAGAATCCAAAATAACACCACTACAATTAGACCAATTATAAATTGTTTTAATTAGACGGGGACCGATATTTTTGGATTCGTTGAAATTACTTCGGAGGATAAATTGGAAAACGGAATTGAATCGAGCCGGTTCGATAAGCATTAAACATGTAACAATCAACAAATTATCTTCCTTAACGGGCTTATCCAACCATATATTCAAATTATAGTACTTTTTGAGTTCTTTAATACTACTCTCCAAGCTCCCAAAAGAAACAGAATGGTATACGGAATTTTTATACGATACCGACATAGGTATAACTTTGCTATTGGGAAATGAACTCGTTGTCTTAGGTGTCTTCGTAATCGGATCTGTTTCCCAAGAACACTCTAGCCATACTTAACTCCCAGTAGGCTTAAATCCTATAACATACAAACTAAACCTTAAAACCTTAATATCCATGAAGAAGTGTTCCAGAAAATTAACTCGTTTATATCATTATTTGTTGAGTTCTTTAATACTACTCTCCAAACTTCCAAAAGAAAGAGAAGGGTATATGAACCGATATAGGTATAACTTTGCTATTGGAAAATGAACTCGTTGTCTTAGGTGTCTTCATAATCGGATTTGTTTTCCAAGAACACTCTAGCCATACTTCACTCCCAGTAGGCTTAAATCATATAGTATACAAACTAAATCTTAAAACCTTAATATCCATGGAGAAGTGTTCCAGAAAATTAACTCGTTTATAACATTATTTAGTAATATCATGGTGTGTTATATCATGCCAATGTGGTCTAACACATTATCAATAAAAATGTAAAATATATCGTATTGATATTAGTTATATTCGATTTATTTAAATAAATATATTAAATATATTATATTAATATGATTTATACTTTTGTTTATATAAATAAATTCAGCATATCACGCTAATATGATTCATATTCGATTCATTTATAATAAATGAATTAAATGAGCCGTATTATTTAAATTTATATAAATAGTCGTATCTTTTGGTAGTCCTTCTTGTATTTATGTAAAATTTAAATTTATTGTGACTTGATGAATATCTGAAGTGCTTGTGATAATTAAGAGTTAGAAGTGATTATTGGACAGTGTTTGGACATTAAATTTTAGACTAAGAAGTCAACCCGGTGTGCGGCACGCCCGCACGGCAAGCGTGCATAGATGTGCGACACGCCCGCACGGGCGATTATCAATGAAGATTAAATTCTTTCCCAAAAAAAAAATATAGCATATGCTAAATTTAACACATATTAAAGCTGTGCTAAATCGGAATTAGCATCCCATTTTAGAATTGAATTGGAGATGCTATTAGTAAGAGCATTTTTCTATTTTAAGAATTAGAAAATTATTTTTGTTATTTTTTAAGTCATAACTAATAATTGTAAAATTTAGGTGCTGCTTTCTGTTCATACTCATGGCACAGGAATAATTAAGGTTTTATTGTTATAGTCATGGCGGATCATCTAGGAATTGATTCCAGCAGTTTTTTAAGAGGAAGATTGATATGTAAAATTTTGCGGGTTAGATCATTAAAGAGCATACATACATTTAAGATTGAAGAAAAATAAAACAGAAAAACAACACTAAACATTAAAATGAACACCATGCCCTTGTAATTAAATAAAAGGGCAAACTCTACAGACCCCTTACTTGTTCTTGTAATACCCTTTATTTTCTTCAATTTCGCTAATGTTTTTCTTTGGATCATAAAGAATTATAGAAACGTCATTTATTTCACCAACATCACCATGAGAACTCTCCACCCCTCTTGAAGAATCCAAAATAGCACCACTAAAATTGGACCAATTATAAATTGTTTTAATTAGGAGGGGACCGATATTTTTAGATTTGTTGAAATTACTTCGGAGGATAAATTGGAAAACGGAATCGAATCGTGCCGGTTCGATAAGCATTAAACATGTAACAATCAACAAATTATCTTCCTTAACGGGCTTATCCAACCATATATTCAAATCATAGTACTTTTTGAGTTCTTTAATACTACTCTCCAAGCTCCTAAAAGAAAGAGAATGGTATACAAATTTTGTATACGATACCGATATAGGTATAACTTTACTATTGGGAAATGAACTCGTTGTCTTAGGTGTCTTCGTAATCGGATCTGTTTCCCAAGAACACTGTAGCCATACTTAACTCCCAGTAGGCTTAAATCCTATAACATACAAACTAAACCTTAAAACCTTAATATCCATGAATAAGTGTTCCAGAAAATTAACTCGTTTATATCATTATTTAGTAATATCATGGTGTGTTATATCATGCCAATGTGGCATAACACGTTATCAATAAAAATATAAAATATGTCGTATTGATACTATTTATATTCAATTTATTTAAATAAATATATTAAAAATATTATATTAATATGATTTATATTTTTGTTTATATAAATAAATTGAACATATTACGCTAATATGATTCATATTCGATTCATTTATAATAAATGAATTAAATGGTCGTGTTATTTAAATTTATATAAATAGTCGTATCTTTTGTTAATCCTTCTTATATTTATATAAAATTTAAATTTATTTTGACTTGATGAATATCTGAAGTGCTTGTGATAATTAAGAGTTAGAACTGATTAATTATTGGACAGTGTTTGGACATTAAATTTTAGAATAAAAAGTCAACCCGGTGTGCGGCACGCCCGCACGGCAGGCGTGCATAGATGTGCGACACGCTTGCACGGGAGATTATCAATGAAGATTAAATTCTTTCCCGAAAAAAATATAGCATATGCTAATTTAGCACATATTAAAGATGCGCGATAAATCGAAATTAGCATCCCATTTTAGAATTGAATTGGAGATGCTCTTAGCAAAAGCATTTTTCTATTTTAAGAATTATAAAATTATTTTTGTTATTTTTTAAATCATAACTAATAATTATAAAATTTAGGTGCTGCTTTCTGTTTATACTCATGGCATAGGAAAAATTAAGGCTTCATTGTTATAGTCATGACGGATCATTCAGGAATTGATTCCAACAGTTTTTTAAGAGGAAGATTGATATGTAAAATCTTGCGCGTTAGATCATTAAAGAGTATGCATACATTTAAGATTGAAGAAAAATAAAACAGAAAAACAACACTAAACATTAAAATGAACATCATGCCCTTGTAATTAAATAAAGGGCAAACTCTACAGGCCCCTCACTTGCTCTTGTAATACCATTTATTTTCTTCAATTTCACTAATGTTTTTCTTTGGATCATAGAGAATTATAGAAACGTCATTTATTTCACCAACCATGAGAACTCTCCACCCCTCTTGAAAAATCTAAAATAACACCACTACAATTAGACCAATTATAAATTGTTTTAATTAGACGGGGACCGATATTTTTGGATTCGTTGAAATTACTTCGGAGGATAAATTGGAAAACGGAATCGAATCGAGCCGGTTCGATAAGCATTAAACATGTAACAATCAACAAATTATCTTCCTTAACGGGCTTATCCAACCATATATTCAAATTATAGTACTTTTTGAGTTCTTTAATACTAACTCTCCAAACTCCCAAAAGAAAAAAAATGGTATACAAAATTTTTATACGATACCGACATAGGTATAACTTTGCTATTGGGAAATGAACTCGTTGTCTTAGGTGTCTTCGTAATCGGATCTGTTTCCCAAGAACACTCTAGCCATACTTAACTCCCAGTAGGCTTAAATCCTATAACATACAAACTAAACCTTAAAACCTTAATATCCATGAAGAAGTGTTCCAGAAAATTAACTCGTTTATATTATTATTTAGTAATATCATGGTGTGTTATATCATGCCAATGTGACATAACAGGTTATCAATAAAAATATAAAATATGTCGTATTGATACTATTTATATTCAATTTATTTAAATAAATATATTAAAAATATTATATTAATATGATTTATATTTTTGTTTATATAAATAAATTCAGCATATCACGCTAATATGATTCATATTCGATTCATTTATAATAAATGAATTAAATGGTCGTGTTATTTAAATTTATATAAATAGCCGTATCTTTTGGTAATCCTTCTTATATTTATATAAAATTTAAATTTATTGTGACTTGATGAATATCTGAAGTGCTTGTGATAATTAAGAGTTAGAACTGATTATTGGACAGTGTTTAGACATTAAATTTTAGGATAAGAAGTCAACCCGGTGTGCGGCACGCCTGCACGGCAGGAGGCATAGTTGTGCGGCACGCCCGCATGGGCGATTATCAATGAAGATTAAATTCTTTCCCGGAAAAAAAATATAGCATATGCTAAATTTAGCACATATTAAATATGCGTTAAATCGGTATTAGCATCCTATTTTAGAATTGAAATGGAGATGCTCTTAGCAAGAGTATTTTTCTATTTTAAGAATTAGAAATTTATTTTTGTTATTCTTTAAGTCATAACTAATAATTGTAAAATATAATTATTGATGAAGTCTGTCTTTTTATCGGTTAAACTTGCAAAACAAGGGTTAGATTAATGATCGGACAGTGGTTATCCTATAAACACTCTGAGTAACAAACCGAACAATGATATACTCATATGTCTCATAATCGTTATTTCCAAAACGTTCACGCACCTTAGCTTTCTCTCTGCGTAGCTGAAAATCTTTTCCATTAGTCTAGACCAATCCCAGCCGGACCTCGGTTGGATCATGGACATTCTTGATGAACTGAGCGAAATAATCATCATGCACGTATCCCGATGATAGATCAAATGTAAAAGTATCTTTTAGAAAAGGATCCCTTTCCGCTATCTTATTTTTTAGAGAGATAAGAAATAGAGTAATAAAGTAAAAGAAGTAAAAAAAAAAAGAGCAATTTTGATTCTATGCATTTTTATAAACGAACAATATATTTCTGATCCATAATCCTACAGCATCACTATGTGGCAGCCCAAGAGGCTACCACAGGCTATTAACATTTAATTTTATATAACTAGTTGTATTTTTTGATAGTTCTTTTTTTATTTATATAAAATTTAAATTTATTGTGACTTGATGAATATTTGAAATGCTTGTGATAATTAAGAGTTAAAACTGATTATTGGACAGTGTTTGGACATTAAATTTTAGAATAAGAAGTCAACCCGGTGTGCAGCACGCCCGCACTGCAGGCGTGCGGCACGCCTGATTACGCGCATTTTTTACGTGCATTTTTACGTTCACTTTTTACGTGTATTTTTACGTGAACTTTTAAATTTAATTTAGTATAATATTTTTAAATTTTATTTATAATAACATGTCTGACGTAATTTATTATAATGCTTTTAAACCAAATTGAGTACAATTCTCATAATTAATATCATCTACTCTTCTGTAAATTCCTTAATTTTATCATAATTAATATCATCAACTCTTGTGTAATTTTCATTGATTTCTTCTGTTACAAGATTCGTTTAGTAAATTTTGGTATTCAAAAACTGAAACTCAAGAACCATCAGACCTTCTTCTTCTATCTACTTGGAATTGATCTCTCTCCACTCTTCATTGATAACTGATGGAATCTGTCTTCTGATCTGATAATCTGACCTGCAAAACAGGGTAGAAGCTAGCCGGACGGTGGTTGTCCGATTAACTCTCTGATGCTAAAATCAGTATTGAGCTTAAGCAGAATTTTGTGTATATCGTAATTGTGTGTTTAGGCATACCTCAAACTTCTTTTATAGTAGATGATAATTTACCTTGTAGAGTTATAATAGGAAGGTGAGTCCTATTTTATAGGGCTTGACCCTGATTAGGAGTAATATTCCTTATTCAGACATGAGTCTTATTTAGCAACGTCTTTCTAAATAGTTTCGTCTTCCTAAATTAGAAGTTATCTTCCTAAGTTGGGGTTTGTATCCAAATAGGAAAATACTCGAGGATATTAGCAGATCTGGTAATCTGTCAGAATCTCAGGATCGATGCGCTTTGTCCGAGTCCTTAGGTATTCGCCATTCAACCTATCGGATGAGGTGGTATTCCAGTCGAGACAGATCCTATGGATTTGGCCGCCTGTTTAGTCTGGTTTAACCCTTTGGACGGGAGTCCAATATCATCTGAGAGTGCATCTCCTGCGACTCGGCTCCATTATACTTAAGATAGGATTCGGTATCCATCAATAACCTAGCTAACTGTACATTTTTTATCTCTACAATCTCAGCTTTAATTTTTCTTCTTTATTTATCATAATTAATATCATCTTCTCTTGTGTAATTTTTATTAGTTTCTTTTTTTTAAACCCTAGAAACCTAATAATATTATCATTCCGATTTAAATTTTTAAAAACCATACATTATTATGGCTTATGTTACTTTCTCTGTCATTTTCTCTTTTTCCAAAATACTACCAAATTTGCCAACTTCCTTAAATCTGATGTACATTATAACTAGGTAGATGTAAAATTAATTTATTATATAATATTATGTTAATGAAATATACAATAATAAATAAGATGTAAATTAATAGATTTTACTAATTGATATGATAGACTATCTTTGAAAAAATCGAATTTGGCACTTCCCAAACAAAAGAAATGCTAAACTTTAAATTTTATTATAATACAACTATGTAAATTCATTTCTTATTTGCATAATCATGAAGTCAATTTATAGATACCAACAAATTGGTGTATAGACATAAATAGATTTACAAGATAAAATGCCTCAAGTTATCAATTACTTCTTTACTCTTTGATGCTTCATTACTAACAAAAGAAGTTGCAATTTAAAACATCGCCATTCCGGATCTCATCAATTCTACTGTAAACTTTCCATGGATAAACTTTCTGTGGATAAACTTTTTGTGGATAAAGATAAAATATGGACAGGTCAACCAAAACAATTAAACTAAAAGATTAGTTCAACAATGAAGTACAGAAAAAAATGCTCCTGCCCACGCTTTGATAAGTCAAAGAGAACAAAAACATACTTTCAAAATTGGCCTAATGGTAGAAAAAACCCAAATCTTTGCAACTTGTTGCAATTATATCCAAGCTTTTTAATTTTTGCAATAATATCCAAATTGCATTTTTTGTTTGCAATAATATCCAAATTGCATTATTTGTAGCAATAATAGTCAAATTGATGGCTAAACTTGTTGTTTTCAATTAAGATATTAGGCTATTATTATTTTTTGGTGTATAATAATATAGTAAAAGTCTCCAAAAATAGCAAAAAACTCAAAAAAAATCACATAAAAAGTGCAATTTGGATATTATTGCAACAAAATAATACAATTTGGATATTATTGCAAAAATTAAAAGGTTTGGATATAATTGCAACAAGTCGTAAAGGTTTGGGTTTTTTTTTTGCCATTAAGCCTTCAAAATTTGCTGAAAAAATAGAATTACTACAAAATCGTAAAAGTGTTACCTACAAAAGATGAATCTCCCTTGGATAAGAGCGTCCTTTGTCTGAAAACCTACAGAAGAAAGAAATTGAAATGGTATTAATCTATTGTCAATATTTTACTCGTTACAATAACTAATGATGCATTACAGGTTGATTTATGAATTCTTTCTTGGTTTCTTGAAAGAAAATGAAAGACATATATGCATATATATATACAAAAGGTATGAAAATTTCAAATAACTATACTGAAATGTAACTGATGATTAAATTAAAACGGTAAAAAATGAAAAGATAGGGAAAGTTATGAAACCGCAACTTTCATTGTGTTTCAAAGAAACACTTGTCATAATATTGTTACGTCTTACTTTAGAGCTCAGCTTTATAATATGTATAGATAGATTAAAAATTTGGTACTTTACATTAGAATTTGTTTGGCAGTATTTTGCCAACTTCCTTAAATGAAATTTAAAAATATTATAATTATAATCTGATATTCAGAAATTTAATTTAACCTGATAATTTTAAATTTAACTTATATCTTCTGTAATTATATAAACAAAAAAGACCATTTACCTTCATTTTTCTATTTAACAAAAAGAAGATTTCTCTATATATCAACATTTTGATTGCTTATTTGCATGCCATTTTATTCTTTAAAAAAAACGTGGTAATTTTCCGAAATACATGTTTTGGTAACTTATATATAATTTTACCTGTCAAATTTTGACTTTTCTTTTCTGAATTTTTCTATTTACGAAAAATACCTTTTTTTCCTTTTAATTTCACAAATACCTTTTTCGGTTTCCAATTTCGGTTTTCGATTTTTTCGGTTCGGTCGACCAAACCGATCGATTGCACAACCCTATTTTTCAGTTTTTAATACTTTATTTTTTTTATAGATTGTTTTCCTGGTATTTTTTTTTTATTTTTTATAGTGTAACAATAGTGTATATATAGTGTTTTTATGGTGTTTTTATAGTGTAAGATTAGTGTACATATAATGTATATACAGTGTATTTATAGTGTATATATAGTGTATTTATATTGTATATATAGTATTTTTATAGTGTATTTATAGTGTATATATCGCATTTTGTAGTGTTTTTTATGGTCTATACCATGAAACACTGCAAATACAACATAAACACTGCAAATACAACATAAACACTGTAAATGCACCATAGATATACTAAAAAATTGCAGAAATATACTATAAATACACCAAAAATACACTAAAACGTAAATATATTATAAAATTACCACAAATGCATCATAAATCAATTTGTTCTTTACAAAATCAGTAGAAATAAACAAATCTATGAATAAGAGAAGATAAAATAAATAATTATATGAATAATATAATAATTTTATAAACCAAAAATTATAGATCTACAATTTATTTACAAAATGTTTAAATCATCACAAAACACCTAAAAAATTACACAAATCTAAAAACGAGTCGAGAAATCCATAGCGCGAACGGAAGAGACGAACGGACTAGCGCGAATGGAAAAAACAAACGAAAAACGACCGTAAATGACGAGAAATCAATCGGAAGTATACGAACGGAAGCGCGACCAGAAAGACGAACGGAAAGTAATCGGAGGAAACAAACTGAAAATCAAATGAAAAAGAAGAAAAAAATAAGAGAAAACTTTGAGAGAGAATAGAGAGAGAAAAAGAGTGGATATGTAAAAGTTTAATCTAAAATGAGATAAGACTTCTTTATATAGTGGGTATTTTTGGCAAATAAGTTAGAAAAATAGGGAGCGTAAAAATAAGGGAAAAATTGACTAAAATGATATAAATACTTTGTCAAAAATAGGTATTTGGAAAATAATTCCAAAAAAAACTAATTTAATTTATTTCTCAACTGAAACTATCGTATGTATAATTAAATAAAACTTGGCTTAATCACTAAAAAATGCCAAACCTATACGTGTTGTGCCAATTATAGTCAAATCTTTAAAAATCACCAGATTTAGCCAAATCTTATATGTTCTGTTTCTTTTTTAGCCATTTTTGAATCGAACCGGTTTTTTGACACCGTGTCGTCCACGTCACCGCTAACTAAGCAATTGGCTGGTATGACAGCTGAAATATTTAAATAAGATTTGGCTATAACTGACACAAAATGCATAGGTTTGTTATTTTTTGGTGAATAAAACTAATTTAAAATTAAATAATTAAATGATTAATTATATTATAATAAAATTTATATATATTTAAAATATAATATTTTTATTTAACGCTAATTAAAATTAATTTATTTTTTTACTAAATTTAAATAATTCTAATAATTTTTTTTTACATATTTGATAGATATATATTAATTTAAATTCTATTAAATACAAAAAATATCATATTCATCTTAAAATTTATTTATTTTAAATTCCTGTCGTCAGTTCTTTGACACCGCCGCCGTTTGAGACCCAATTGTTCGTTTTTCGACAAACAATCTGAGAGTAATATACACAACAAACATACGACAGTGTTCATAATTCAACAATACACACATAAACATAAAAATAATCGATGAATAGACTGCTTATTTAAAGGACGAGTGTAATTATTTGTTTATTTTTTTTCTTTAAAAAGTGAAGCTCATTGTGGTGTAATCAATATATATCATGATGTTTATAAGCATAAACGCATATGTTATTTTACTCGGTATAGCCAAAAACTTACCTTAATTTACACATAACTATTTTATTTATTATCTAAACCCAGTCATAACAAGATCTCAACAACATTAAAAATAATAAATCAAGTTCAAAATCATCATGAACATTAAACCCTTTCACCAAATTTAATTCAACATTAATTCCTAAGTAATACATCAATTTAATTTTTTAATTACATATTCATTAAAATATATTATAATATAAATTTATTAGATTTAATTGGGTTTCATAAAAAATTAAAATTAATTTAATTAGTATTAAATAGAAAATATTAATTATTTTTAAATATATATAAATTTCATAAATGATACAATTAATTTACTAATTATTAAATTTAAAAATTGGTTTGAATTTTTTTTTTTTTTTTGAGAAACAAGATTGCTATTTATTAATGAACCATAGATGTTACAAGCTCATTAACCGGAAACGGAAGACTTCCGTCAAACAAACAATCCCTACCAAAAAAGATTCCCCATTTGGCCAGAGCGTGAGCCACTTGGTTACAAGAACGATTTACGTAATGAAAGTGAACTACTTGATTCTCACATTCAGCAGTACAATCATCTAATAAAACCTGCAAATAACTATCTTCAGCTCCTGTACTTTGCAACCTGTTAGCCACATTTAACGCATCAAGTTCGCAAATCAATCCTTCGCACAGCAAATCCTTAGCTAGCTTTAAACCGAAGTGCACAGCCCTCGTCTCGGCATGTTCAGCGTTGCTACATCCATGCAGGATAGAAACTCCACTCTTCACAACATTCCCACTCGAGTTCCTACACACAGCGCTGATGACCGAGAGGTTCTTCTCTACCGACACAGCAGCGTCTGAGTTGATTTTTAACCAAGAAACCGGCGGCGGACGCCATTGCTGCAACTCATGAGTTCTCACACTTGTCTTCTGCTGCCGAGCTGTACCTGAGATCATCGAAGGAATATTGTTAAAGAGAACTGGCACTGGAAACCGTTGATTCTCGAAAACTAAATTATTCCTATCCGTCCATATCACCCATAAACTCATTATGAATAAATCCAGCTCCTCCGTCTTCAGCGAATTGCTCATCATCACTAGCCAATCTACCACTGTATCACACCGAAACCTATCACTCCTCAAACTTAGAGGAGACATCAACCACAATCCTCTAACCGCTTCGCAGTCCTTAAGACAATGGATATCTGTTTCCTCTTCAAACTTACATCTTGGGCATAAATTAGAAACTTGAATCCGCTTCTTAATCAAGTTGGCATTGCAGGGAAGAGTGTTATGGCAAACACGCCATAAGAAATGTTTAACCTTGGGAGGAATAGAGGCTTTCCAGATCTTCGACCAACACTCACCACTACTAACCACACTGGACGAACTCGCCATATCTCTTCTGCTCATATTATCTGCTAAGTAATAAGCCGATTTGACCGTAAATAAACCATGCTTATTATGAGGCCAGTAAAGCTTATCCGGAGGTAAGCGGTGACTAATTGGAATCTGCAGAATCTTCTCCCTATCTTCGTCTGAGAAAACTTGCTGAACACGATCAACATTCCAGCTGCCATTGTCATCGTCGATGAAAAAACTCACCCGGCAGTCCTCGTTTGGGAAAACAGCTGCTATCGGTGTCATGCACCTATCAGAAACAATCCAGTTATCTCGCTTAGCGTCAATGGAATGACCATTGCCTACTCTCCACGCCAAACCTTCTTCTAATACCTTTCTGCCCTCCAAAAAGCTCTGCCAAACATAACTAGGACGACGGCCAACCTGAGCCTTAAGAATATCTGTACCCACATAATACTTGGCCTTGAAAACTTTTCCACACAAAGAATCCGGGAATTGAAACAACCTCCACACTTGCTTGGCTAGCATAGAAATATTAAAAGCACGCATGTCTCGGAAACCCAAACCCCCTTTCTTCTTCGCTCTGCAAATCTTATCCCAACTAACCCATGGAATCTTTCGTTTGTCCTCCGTACCACTCCAGTAAAACCGAGCAGTTGAACTTTGGATGCCATTACAGAACGAGACAAGCAAAGCGAAACAGCTCATAACGTATGTGGGAATCGACTGAACAATGGACTTAATCAACACTTCGCGTCCGGCCTTGGATAAATAATTCTCTTTCCAGCCGGCTATCCTCTTATGGATTCTATCTCTCAAAAAAGCAAAGATTGGCTTTCTTGATCTACCGATCATCGTGGGCAGTCCAAGATATTTTTTAAAGTGCCCTACTTCTCGCACTTCCATAATATTCCCAATACTGTCTCGAATATTGCGATGAGACCCAGAGCTAAACATCATCTCGGACTTTTCGAAGTTGACTAATTGCCCTGACGCCGTTTCGTACTTCTTAATAACCTCCTTTAAGTATCTACATTCCCTAACATTCGCTTTAGCAAAGAGAATGCTATCGTCCGCAAAGAAAAGATGGTTAATCGTCGGTCCTCCTCTACACGCCTTACCTCCTGTCAACCTGCCGTCCTCCTCTCCTTTTCTTAGCAAAGCCGAAAAACCCTCAGTGCATAATAAGAAAAGATATGGCGATAGTGGATCACCCTGTCGTAGACCACGGTTAGGATAAATCCGACCCTGAGGTTGCCCATTTACCATGACTGAAAACGTTACCGTCCTGACACAAGCCATAATTAGGCGAACAAAGTGATCCGGGAAATTCATTTTATGCATCACCCCCTCTAGAAAAGACCACTCTACCCGATCATAAGCTTTACTCATGTCCAGTTTAATCGCCACTGAACCTCGCTTGCTTTTGGTTCTTTTTGACATTGAATGGAACATTTCGAAAGCTACCAAAGCGTTGTCTGTGATAAGACGACCAGGCACAAAAGCACTTTGCGCTTCATCAATAACCGTTGATAGAACCCGCTTCAAACGATTCGCCAATGTTTTTGAAATTAATTTGTAAGCAACGTTACACAAACTAATTGGTCGAAAATCTTTCATAGTCGACGGCTTTGCAACCTTGGGAATAAGCACAATGTTGGTATGATTCATGTTTTCCGGCATAATCCCATCCACGAAAAACTGCTTAGCACACTTAAGAACATCCTCACCCACCACTTTCCAGAACGAATTATAGAACAACGCCGACATGCCATCTGGTCCAGGTGCTTTTGTCGGCCCCATCTGCTTCAGAGCACCAACAATTTCCTCAGTACTGAACTGCCGAATCAAGTCTGCTCCCTGCTCAATTGATATTGCCGAAACTATACAAGATAAAACCCCATCCTGATTACATGGATTTGACGAAGAAAACAGACTCTGAAAGTACTGAATAGCGACCCTTCTCACCCCATCCCCAAATTGCCAAACATCGGTTTCATCTTTTATACGCAGTATGGTATTATTTTTCTGTCTATTTGAGGCCTTTTGGTGGAAAAACTTTGTATTTCTATCACCACTTTGAAGCCAATCCGCTCTCGATCTTTGTTTCCACATCAACTCCTCTCTCAACAACAATTCATCAATTTCGGCTTGGATGGCGTTGGCAGCCCCATTAAAATTAGGTTTATTCACCCAAAAAATACCAAACTTATTTTTTTATGTCAGTTATAGCCAAAACTTATTTAAATATTTCAGATGCCATACCAGCCAATTGCTTAGTTGGCGGTGACGTAGACGACACGGTGTCAGAAAAACCGGTTCGATTCAAAATGGCTAAAAAAGAAACAGAACATATAAGGTTTGGCTAAATCTGGTGATTTTTAAAGGTTTGACTATAATTGACACAAAACATATAGTTTTGGCATTTTTTGGTGATTAAGTCATAAAACTTCAAATCAAATTTCAAAATGATAATCAGCAGCATATATTTTTTTTTTCAAAATTCAGCAGCATATACTTTATAACATGTTCAAATGCAAGTAAGCAATACTAATGCTGACAGTAAAATAAAAAAATGATTAATATGCAACAGTTCACATTGTGCATGGAATCATCAACCAATTAATTTTTAAATTTTTTTTTATTAAAACAAAATTTTCATTTTTTTTTTAATTTCAATTTATATACGTAAAAAATATACTACTTTTAATGTGTACTTTTTATATGTATTGTGTATTTTTCACGTGTAATTTTTATGTGTACTTTTTATGCGTATTTTTTACATGTATCTTTTAGATGTACTTTTTACGTATAATTTTTATTTGTGTTTTTTATGCATACTTTTTATGTGTATCTTTTACTTGAGTTTTTTACATGTACTTTTTACGTGTATTTTTTATATGCACTTCTTACGTAAATAGTGAAATTAATACGAGATGGAAGTTGTGTTGGGTTTGATGTATAAAAATTATGAACAGAGGGTAAATTTGGCCTTTAAATTCGTGTTTTAGGGTCAAATAAGCCACTTTTAATGTTTTAGTCAATTAGATTTTTAAATTTATATTTTAGGTTAAATAAGTTATTTTTTACTTTTTTTAAAACGAGATGGAACTTGTGGTTGATTTGAAAAAGGTGAGTTTTAATGATAGAATATAATAGAATTTTTTTAAAAAAGATTAATATTTCAATTTATTCCAAAACTAAGCTAATACTTATATTTTAGAGCACTTTAAATAGTTTGTTTATTTTTTTGGGATAGAGAAACACACAGCATTTTATCAGTGTGGAGGCAGTGAATGGGCCAAGTGAATGCTTAATTGCTTCCAATGGGCGGGGTTAAGGCTATATAAGACCACTAGTTTCCAATCACTAATTCAACCTCTGAAATTCACTAAATTCCAGGAGTTTTTAGTTGAATTATACTATTACTATTTGAATTTATATAAACAATCGTATTTTTTGATAGTCCTTTTTTTATTTATATAAAAATTAAATTTATTGTGACTTCATAAATATTTAAAGTGTTTGTGATAATTAAGAATTAGAACTGATTATTGGACAGTGTCTAGACAATAAATTTTAGAATAAGAAGTCAACCCGATTTTCAATTTTATGTCTCGCGATCAATTTTTTTTTTTAACTTTTTAGTAAAATAAATTTTTAAATGTATATTTGAGCGTCAAAATATACTTTAATTAATTAAATTTCCAAAGTAGTGCTTCAGAGTTTAATATATCACTTTAGTTAATTAAATTTCTAAACTTGTATTTCAGGATTAAATAAATCATATGTTTGCATTATATTTATTAGCGGTTGCTTGATCTATTTAAGAGAGTTGGGATTCTAATTGATTAAAAAAAGTTAAAAACGACTTATTTAACCCTATAATACAAATTTGAGAATCTAATTGACTAAAACATTAAAAGTGGCTTATTTGACTCTAAAATACAAATTCAAAGGACGACTTTACCCTCTGTTCATAATTTTTATACATCAGACCCAACACAAGTCCATCTCGTATTAATTTCACTTTTTACATGCAAATTTTGATTATAGCAAGTAACTCTGAGCCTCCCACATATACTATAATTCATACTCTCGTACATCAGGTTTGAAAATCAAATGATATGTGTAATATCCGAGGTTTTCTGACTGTTTCATCGAGCTTTTGTTTTGGTACGTATTGGAACAGTTTCCGATTAGTTTACGTGTATGTAGATCTAAAACGAAAAAAAAGAAGAGAAACAATAAATTTTAGATCTGATGAAATTAAAATAGAAAACGGCGACAATGACAACGAGCGGAAAAAGTGATTTCGACGACGAGACAAAGGTGGAATGGCGGAGACGGAGTGCGAAAAACAAATTTGAAGATGCCGATCTATTAGAATGAAGGCGAAGAACTGATAATGAAGAAAAAGAATAAATTGTGTAAAAGGTGAGTTGAGAAAGATGACAGAGAAATATGAGGAGAGAGAAAATAATTGAAATTATCAGAATTTATTTAAGAGGAGAGTATAAATTATGCCGTATAAAAAAAAAAAGTTTGCTCCGTGTACCTATTTTAATGATACAAAATATGAGCAGTATAAAAATAAAAAAAATTAGAAAAATTGGTTATGTGAGTAAAAGACTTTTTTAAATATTTTTGTTATGTTCTTGGATTATGAAATTGAGTAAAGTGATGTTCTTTATTGTTTTATGGGCTTTATATAAGCTGAGCCGAAACTTGTAAATAATTTTAAAATATTAAAATAATTAGAGAAAACCACAAAAATATTACTATTTAAATAGGAAATAACCAAAATACATAGCAATCTAAAAAATAACATTGATACTAAAAAAAGGCAAAAGTTTACATATTATAACCAAACCAGTAAATAGAGGACATGTGTCAAGTTTGTAACAAACAAAATCATTCCTCCGTGTGACACAAAACACGTGACATTCTATAAGAGCAGACCAATTAATTTGCTCCACATCAGCTTGCTATGTGAGCTAATCACCTACAACACAGAACACAGTAAATTAAAAGAGAGAAAATAGGCAAATTTTAAGTTTTCTTCTTCTACATCATCACCAGATTCTATAGATTCATTATTATACGATTTCCTTCATCTGAATTCAAAATTCTATAGTAAAAACATCTCTGAAACATCGCAGACACATTCTCATTGTTGAAAATTCATCTGAAGAACACAAGAAACATCATTAATACATTCTGTATTCAAATTCTTTGTTAAAAGCATCTGAGAAAAATCTTTGATACTTATAATTCCTCTTGTTGAAGATTCATCTGAAGAACACAGGAAACATCACAGATACATTGTCTACAGGAAGAGGTAAGCTTCTCTAATTTTATTTTTTTCATATAATTATCTGAAAATAATAATATAGTTACTAATAAAATCTGGATTTAAAATTGTATATAGATGGAATCTGTTCTAGTTATGATACAACACAGTGGAAAATGGGTAGAGGCAAATAGATATGAAGAATTTGAAGTTATTGGAGTCATGATTCCACAAGATTTAACATATTTGAATCTTGTGAATCTAATATCAGAAGAGCTGAGATTGAATTTAGTATATCAAAAAATTGAGATAAGGTATCAAGTCAAAACTGAGTATCCACCTCTAAAGATCATTGATGATTCAAGATTCAAGTTCTACTTGGAAATCAAGAAAAAACAAACTGATTTCACTATGTATCCTCTTTGCATAATAGTGCATGATGATACACCACAGATACATTTACAGCAGCAAACTACAAGTAGCATTTCAACAGGTTCATATTCAGCCTGCAACAAGAATCTATATTCAAATGAGATAGATTGGGATACGTCTCTAATACATTCCGAAAACAATCCTGATACATTATATGAAAAGGAACAGTACAGCAAACTTCTTTTGAAAGACACCATTGAAACAATCAACAATATAGAAAAGGAAAAGGAAACAGAGGAGAGGGTTCAACAAACAATAAATGTGCCAATAGAAGATATAGAATTCAAAACAGGTCAGTCTTTTAAAGACAAATCAGTTTTACAAACATGTTTGCAATTTCATGCTATCAAACATCACTATCATCGAAGGGTTCTCAGATCATGTCCAAGAAGTATTTTGGTTAAATGTATCGATAGTGAATGTGATTGGTATCTGAAAGCATCAACTAATGGAGAAGCATGCCAATTCATCATTCGGAAACAAAATATGAACCACACATGTGCAATAGATACAAGATTCAGTATTCAAAGGCAAGCTTCCTCATCACACATTGCTAAATCGATCAAAATGAGGTATCTGAATGTCAAAACAACCTATACTCCAATAGACATAAAGAATGACATGGAAGCTTTAAAAGGAATCAAAATAAATTATATGCTAGCATGGAGAGCAAAAGAGAAAGCATTAGAAATGATAAGAGGAAACCCGGCTGATTCTTACAAATTGCTGCCTGCTTTTCTCTATAAACTTCTTACTACGAATCCCGGGTCTGCTGTAGACATTCAGGTGAGAGAAAACAACTCATTTTTGTATGCTTTTACTGCATTAAAAGCTTCTATTATAGGTTGGCAGCACTGTAAACCTATAATTGTTGTTGATGGGACGTTTTTAAAAGCGGCGTTTGGTGGAACACTACTTGTTGCAACATCACAAGATGCAGCCGGAAAACTATTCCCTCTTGCTTTTTGTGTAGTCGATTCAGAAAATGACTTATCATGGGAATATTTCATCACCCAACTCAGGGAAGCTTTTGGCACAAGAGAAGGTATCTGCATTGTATCTGACAGACATATCAGCATTGATTCAGCAGTCAAGAAAATTTATCCTGAAGCAACACATGGAATATGTATGTTTCACCTTTTAAATAACATCAAGACTCATTTCAAGAGGAATGCAAAGAAAATTAAAGATCCATTCTTTGCAGCAGTGAGAGCATATACAGAATCTGAATTTGATTATCACATGAAAGAGTTAGATAAGCTAGATGAAAGAATTAAGCCGTATCTTCAAGGTATCGGTTACAAAAGATGGTCAAGACATCATTCCTACACCAACAGATTCAAAACAATGACGTCTAACTTGGCTGAGTCATTAAATGCAGCAATACTACATGCAAGAGAGCTGCCTGTTACAACTCTCCTTATGCACCTACATGACCTCCAACAAGAGTATTCATATACGCATAGAAACATCGCTATGCAAACACGCACAACACTGACACCAGTTTATGAAAAAATACTTTCATATAATTATACAAATTCACTAAAGCTACAGGTATGAATTCCATCATCTCATTAACACCTTCATTTTTATCTGCAGTCTGAAAAATACATTTATATAGCATATCAGATACATAAATTATACAGAACTGATACATAAAAATTTTATTTACATTATAGTCTTATTAATGTATCAGCCATGTATCTGTGTTGTATAATTTAGATATCTATCTTTATAGTTTTACTAATATGCACTTTTTCAGGTAAAACCCTCTACAAATGAACTGATCACAGTGAAGGATAATGGAAGGAAACATACAGTTGACATGAAAGAGAGAACATGCACATGCAACAAGTTTGAAATCGATGAAATACCTTGCCAACATGCTTTAGCAATTCTAAATGAAATGCACCAAGAGCCTTATAAGTATTGTTCAAAATACTATACAACAGCCAGTATGCTAGCAACATACAGTGAAACTGTATTTCCAATTGAAAAAGAAGATGAATGGAAGATACCACAAGAAGTAAAGGACATGATCGTCTTTCCACCACAACATATGACAAGAACCGGAAGACCAAAAAAGAGAAGATACAAGAGTGTTACGGAAATCAAAGAATGGCAATTGTGGAAAGTGCGGACAAGCTGGTCACAATAAGAAAACATGTAGAAACATGCCAAAAGCTAGTCACAAAAAGAAAACATGCAGAAACATGCCACAAGCTGCTTGATACATATATCTTTTATTCTTGATACCTTTTTCATACAACATTTAAACTTTGTTATAACATCTATATTTACATGCTGATTCATGTGACAATTTTATACTTTTATTACATATTTTGATCTTTATTCTACTGAATATTGAAGTAACAAACACATGAACCAGGACATATGTTTATATCATGTCTTTGTAAAAATATTTGTATCAAATGTGTATAAAACATGTATCTGAAATGCGTATATTTTATATTCAAATGTCTTTACAGAATATATGTATCGGATATGTATACGATATGTGTCCGATATGTATAGTACATATATATTATTTCCAGTTATATGACCTATACATATCTGATACATTTTATATAGAAAAACTATAAACCAAAACAATAAATGCATTTTCAAAATGAACATTATATAATACTAAAAGTCACAAATTCAAACAACAATTCACATAAAAAATGTACCATTAACACAAATTAAAACCTAATATAAGTTCAAGTAATCCTTAAAACATAAAAAGAGCCTTAAAAATCAGTTCACCAACTTCTTCTTCCCTTTTCCCTTGTATGCACGCTTTTTTCTCCCATTTCCTGAATCTTTCTCAGAAGCACTTACAACATTATACATGTTCTTCCAACTTCCATATCGATAAAATGAAAAACTGAGACGTTTTCGTTGATTTGAAACATCAATTTCTTTTGACAGCTCATCTTCTTTACCGTAGGCAATTTTCTCAGCAAAAGTAAACGCGTAGATGCCACAATCGCTACATAAAGAAAACAGTCAACTATGTATAAATTATGTATCCAGAAAAACAAACAGCTACTAAAAAAAGAATTAAAAACATAATAAAATTAACAAATCAAACTGACTTGAATTTTTGGTATGGAAGCTTCTCTTCTATAACCAGATCAAAAGGATCATTCATGCCTTGAGTGGTAAAAAAAGGTGAACACAAGTCACAAGCAGGATTGGTTTTGAAAACATTAAGCTTGTCGAGGCAATACGGCAGAACAACTGAATAAATATATGCAACATTCCGACACGAAGATGCACTCAGAATTGTCCGTAGAGAGTTGTACATAGTCAGCCTCCTTAACTTCATGTCCAATACAAGAAGAGCCCAATGATTATTAGCCGACACACGAAAGGGGATGAAAACAAAGTCGCACTGATTCCATGGTGTATTCGCAAGCATATGATGACCATTAATATACTGAGAAACGATATGATCAGGATAAATCAAGTCTTCATCATAGTTGGAGCCTTCAAACGTATTTGCAAATGACTGAAAACACTGATCAAAATGGTTGTCGGTTGTAGTAAACTTCAATGTAACACTGCTATCATACTTCCCTTTTTTCCTCAGATAGTAGAACAAAATGTCCATATGCTTCAATGATAAAAACAGTATCAGCATATATGACAAAATTAGTTATAAATGTATACAGTTATGTATTATATATGTATCTGATATGTATCAGATATATATAAAATCACATATCAGTTATGCTTTAAAAATGTATGAGAAAAAACATACCAACGATGTCAACGACATCCCCCCAACATCAAGCACATGAAAAAAATCCTTCTTAGAAACTACTGAGACGCCAAAATCAAATGGAGGAATGATCTCATTAGTAGATTCCCTGTAAAATCTTCCTCTACAAGAACAAAAAATACATAAAAAATCAAATTTATTTGAAAATAATAATATAGCACAAAAAGGAAAAAAAGCGACTTACTCTTTCAGTTTAGCAAATCTCAAAAGTCCATATTTGACCCAATTATCATACACAATCAGTTCCTCACTCATAAAAACATCTCCGATGTGGTTATTGAACGGAAACATTCTAGAAACAACATAAGTACTTCCAACTTCTTCTACTTGAAAGTCACCGGAAGTGAACTCAGTTAAAAATGGAGATTGCATAATATGACTTGGCTTCACGCTTCTTTTAACATTTGCAGGGGTTTCATCAGCCAACAAAACAACCTTCTTAACATCCATAATCTCATTAACACCTTCATTTTTATCAGCAGTCTGAAAAAATACATTTATATAGAATATCAGATACATAACATATACATAAATGATACATAAAACATGTCCAAATTATATTTACCTCGACATTTTTTAAAATAGCATCACCACGATTACCATCGTCACCAGCAGCACCGCCACCGCCACCTGCACCAGCAACACTACCACCTGCAACACTGCCACCAGAAGCACCGCCAACAGCAGCACCGCCACCCGCATCACCGTCACCACCATCATCGTCACCAGCAGAATCATCCTCATCAGATTCCTCACCATCAGCTTCATCATCATTCTTCTCCTCGTCCTCAACACCTTCGTTGTTAGTATCATCATTTTTCTTCCCCTCCTCAATCCTTTTCTCAATATTCTTATCAACAGCACCAACTTCAATGGGCGACACATCATCGTCCTTTCAAAATGGTGGAAAAAACATTAAAATAGAATATACATATAAGATACATAAAAACTGAAAAACTGAAAATTGCATTACATTTTTCAAATCTGTGACAGGATCACCAACATTTTGCAAATCCTCATTAGCCTCACTACCCTAATATGTAAAAAAGACATCAGATACATAGCAGAATCATTAAATATACAAAAATACATTAGAAACTTAAAAAAGACATCAGATACATAGCAGATACATTAATTATATCTCATTATCCTCATCTACATCATCAAGCTCCTTTTCCTCAGTAATGCCATCCTCATTTGCATCATTAACCTTCTTTTCCTCAGTAATGCCATCCTGATTTGCATCGTCAAGCTTTTTTCCCTCATTAATGACATCCTCATTTGCATTAGGAACAAAATCAAACTGCTTCTCAACGCCTAAATGCTTTCCAATCACATATAAAGCATGGAATATAGACTTCAACTGCTTTTTGGTATCAGATTCACTTAGCACAAGAGTATCTACAGACTTCTTCAATTCAGAAAATATCTTTCTTTCTTTCTTAAATTTCAAAAAATCACCAAGGATCTCATCATCACTTGAATCTTTGACATCTTCAACAATTTTTGTCTTTCCAGTTTGAAAAAACCCAACAATATTCAGAATGGCTTTTTCATCAACAGTAGGAACAAGGTTTTTCAATTTCAACTGAAACAAATAGTTAAATAAGTCAATACATATCAGATACATATCAGATACATATCTGAAATAATAATAAAAAATCATAAAAAATCTATTTAATAAACATACAGACCTGTTCACGCGACATATGATAGAACGTTTCTTCTAACATCTTAATAGTCACAGTGACTTTAGAAGGAATATGCCACTTCAGCATTCTAGGAATACATGGCTCCTTATCATTGAGTAGACAAATCTTGTTAGCAGCAACAGGACACACTTCATAAAACCACATCTGTAGTGCTAATGGAAAACCATTGAGCCTATAGTACATCATAGGCTGCTTACTAACAAGCCTATTCTTCATGTCAACAACAGTGTTTCGATAGACCAAAATACCCCAAGGAAAAGAATTGAAATCCCCACTATCAACCATATCCAAGAGAAACCTACTAACTAACTGAGAATTTATTTCGCTAGAACATAGAAAACACTCAAACAAATAGATAATTGCTAGCTTAACAGCATCTTCATCACTCTTAAAACAAGTGTTCAAAAACACAACACCTAAACCCTCTCGAGTAATAGAGCTATTAGGAAAGTAAGTTGCAACTAACTTATTGCTTGAAACAGAATAAAGCGTATTGCAATCACCTGAACAATTCAAACCGGTTATGAGAGCAAACTCCTCTATACTAAATCGAAGCTTATATCCAGAAACCTTGAACCATATTTCGCTGTTATTTGGATGCTTAACTTCACGCATAAAAAGTGAATGAAACAACTGAGGCTGAATAACAAAAGGCTCCAATTTGAGAAAATTACCAAGAAATGTCTCAGAAAACAATTCTAACTGACGAGGAGACAAAGTTTTCTTAATATCTTCGATAATTTTGTATCTAAAAGGAATAGCAACTCTACAACTATAACGGTCCTCAACAGCTAACACAAAATCCCAGTTCTGCAAACAAATACATAATAATACATTATGAACACAAGAAAATACCTAAAAAATACATAATAAACACATTGCAGATACCTAAACACAATTAAAAACATAAAACATATAACATCACAAAAACAACAGATCAGAATTCAAAAAACCATAACACATAACACTAAATTACAATTGCGCAAACGAATACAAAATAAACACATTTCTAATACATAATGAAGACTAATATTTAAACAAAATCTATTTTGAAAACATATAGATTGGATTGCAGATACCTTAACTATACATAATAGACTCAAAAGTAATAATAAAAAAAACCTAACAACCTAAAACATCAACAATAAACAGATACAAAAAATTAAAATCCAAAATACCACACAAAATTACCTGAACTAAACGAGAAGGTTCCTCAATAGTTATTGTTCCTTTTTTATTCTTCATATCTGCAGCACCAACATCGACATTCAAACGCCTTTTCTTGCCAGTTTCCTTTTCACCTATTTTACCCTTTTTTTTCACATTACCAACAGCCTCAGTCTGTAGTAAACCAGAATCACCACCATCAGCAACTAATTCTCCTTTTTTCACCAACTTCCGCTTCATTTTTGTGAGAATTTCAGGAACTTTTGAAATGGGTTTCGGAGAAGATCTAGTAGCAACCATTATCGGTATTTATAGACAAACGACTGAGAATCAACTGCTTAAACTAACCGGCAGTAATGGAGTAGTGGGGAGATGGAAAACAAACAGAAGATCGTGTGAGAAAAGAAAGCAAGAAGAATTTTAAAAGAAAGAAAATCAGAGAGAGGAAATAAGAAAATAACCGTTAGTCACATGCAATTTTCTTTTAGGTGTGTATACACGTGGCAGCCAGGGGATGAGTTGGTAGAATAAGAAATAAATTGGACACCTAAGCTAATTAATGTAAACATCAATTGTCAGAGCTGAAAAGTTTATAATGTGTGGGCATTTTGGTTATTTTTTACCGCATTCTTAATTAATGCGTAATTTTCTCAAATAATTATTGGTGTCCTATTTTTTTCAAGTTATAATTTTAATATTTTATTTTGAAGTAATATTTTAAATTTTTAATAATTTGGAAGAAATCGAACCCATAACTTCGACAGTTTGCTGTCCAACGCTTATACTATCCGAACTATAATTCGTTGATAATAATATTTCAAATTTTTAAAATATATCACAGATAACAAACTAATTAATTTTAATCCATTGATATACTAAAAATATAAAATAAATATTATATTTATTAAGATTGTATTATCATAGTAGCAAGTAAAATAATAATAGTATATGAAAATGATATATTTATTTATGTGAATCAATATAATAAGTTATATTAATAATTTGAAATTTATTTTTAGTGTTATTAGTAGTCAGTTGATATAAAATAGTTAATTATAATATATTTACAATGATTTAGACACTGAATTTTTTTAATAATTAATCTCAACTTGCTTTTTTTCCTTGTTTTGATTAATTAAGGAAAAATAATCATAATTAAAATTCATAATGTGTGGTTGATAGTTGTTTTATTTTAATTATATCATGTACCTACTTATATATAAGGGTTAATGTCATAAAAATTCACCCATTTTATACGTTTTTATTTTATTTTAATCACGTATTTTAAATTTTTTCATTTTCATGCACGAATTACCATTTTTTTCAAATTCATACATGGTACCGACATGTCACGGGTTTATTGGTGTAATTCGCTGAGATGAAGATCATTTTATACCAATAATTGAGTGCTACCTTAATGTAGGATAAATTTCGCGACCAAAGCACGAGGAAGTCAGTTTGTAGCACAACATGTTATACTTTAATAGGAAAAATAGATAAATGGGCAGCACAATAAGCACTATATGGCATTTTAGATTCAAGAAAATTCATAAAATACAAAAAGATAGTGATTAATTGGCCAAAAATTAAATAAATATTCAACACTAAGCATTAAAAAATTAATTAGAAAAATGTGACAATAACATGTAACTAATCAAAAACATTATAGTACGCAGTTTGAAAGTGATGAGACCTCCGTTAAGATAAGCACGTGAGAGGGGCCATTCCTATTGGTCCACAAAATAAAACACGTGATGGCGGCTATCAGCATCTCGTCAATATTTCGTGGATTTGAAGTCCAACTTCTCCGTAAATGAGTGCACATGTGGTGGAATTTGATGAATATAGACCGACATCTTTTATTTATTTAGTCCGCTAATGTTGGACCAAGTAAGTGCCACGTCATAGTGTTCATGTTTTCCTTTGCATTTTGGATAAGGTGGCAAATTTATGATAATCTTTTCATTTTTTTTTATATACGATAATCTTACTATTATTTAAATCATTTTTGGCATTTTAATTACAATTACTTATACTTAACGTATTTATTCTTGAATGTTTTCTCATATAACGGTTGTGTTTATGTTGCTTACGACAAATCAATGACCAATTATGATAAAAATCTTTAATCATTATTTAATTCATTATTACTATTAAATATTTTGATATAGGTAAATGAGTGTTGGCTCGGATGGCAATACTGCACTTTGCATCTTCAGAAGGGCGTGGGTTCGACCCACCCCTCTGTCAGCCAGTGGGCTGAAAATGAATTTCTAAAAATACTAACACCTAACCCTTAACTTAGTGTAATTCTATCTTTGATAAAAAAATTATTTTGATATAGTTAATGATTTATTGTTTTACGGCATGAATAATACGACATCACTGTTATATTATATAAATTTTTATTTATCATTTGTAATCTTTGCAGCTCATTTATTTGCTGAATTTACATGATTTTATGCAATTTGATAAAGATTAGATTTTTATTGGAAAAAAGAAAAAAAGTTCAATTTAAAATTTATATCAACGAGCTGTAGATCAAATAGTAAGTGTTGGGCAGCAAACTGTCAAATTAATGGGTTCAATTATTCTCACAAACGCATCCCCTTTTCCAGCTATAAAAAAAATTGTTTATTCATATAACAAATTTAAATTAAAAAAAAATGAATAAAAAGATGGAATGAGATAAAATTTTAGAATATTGCCTATTAAAATTATATGAATTACGAATTATAATCATACTTAGAAATTTATTTTAGTTATACTTTTATTTATGTGATAAATATAAATAGTCGTCTATTATAATTAAATTTATTCAACTAAACTATTGCTAAAAAAGATTTGTAAAATAAAACAGTCCTACTAAATGTGATGATTTTTAATTATAAATTAATTTGATTTTTAAAGATTTGTAAAATAAAAAAGATTTATGCAATTTATTCAAGAAAATTCAAGAACGGATACAAAAGAAATCCAAACTTCTAAAAAAGATTTGTAAAATAAAACAGTCCTACTAATGCTATCAAACAATGAGCTATAATTCAAAGGTATAAGCGTTGGACTTTAAATTACCATGTGGTGAATTCAATATTTCCCACAAGCTTTTCCTTCTCAATTAAGATAAGAAAAAATTAATTATAATAAAAAAAGAAAGTAAAACAAAAACTTTCTCAAAATAAAAGAAAAGAAAATATTGAATTAGAATCCAAAAAAAGAAGTAAATGTTTCAATTTGTGTAGTGGTTAATTACCTAAAAAGAGAATAGAAGTAGACAAAGAAAGAGCAGCAGCCACAAGTGAAGCATAAGCAAAGAAACAAACACTCCTCAGTTAGTACATCAGAAGCAAGCAGAACAAATATTAACACAACACAATCTCATTTCTTCGTTAAAGAAACATGGGTATTTTGTACGATGATGTGGTCATCATCAGACAGTCAGAGAAAGAATCCGACCTTAGTGTCATCACAATCAACTGTCCTGATAAAACTGGCCTGGGCTGTGATTTATGCCGCATCTTACTCTTCTTTGGCCTCAACATTGTTAGAGGAGGTCAGCTTTTATTTCTGATTTTGCTGTTTTCTTGTATTAATCTTATTATATTGAAGTGGTTTTGAATTTTTGTGTGTGTTATGAAGATTTATCTACGGACGGGAAGTGGTGCTACGTAGTGTTTTGGGTGTCGGGAAATTCATCAACAAGATGGGGTCTTTTGAAGAAGAGACTATTAGGAGTGTGTCCTTCTTGTTCTTCAGCTTCTGGGATTTCTTATTACCGTCCTCAATCTCCAAGGCCTCCGGATGTCTTTCTCCTCAAATTATGCTGTCAGGACAGGAGAGGCCTCTTACACAGTAATTTTTCTTTAATCTTTGAATTGTGTGTTGGGTCTGAATTGTTTGTGGGTTATGTTTTTTCACGTTTTTTCTTGTTAAGTTTACTCATAGGCATGTGTTATAAGCATTGATAGACTAATCTACCTTCTATATTTCATTCTGCTCTCCATCACTGTTGATTACTATTCTGCCCGTAAGCTTGTCGAGTCTTGCATTTGTGGCTTAGTTTCTGTTTTTGGAAACGATTCTGAAAGTCCAAAACTTTATGTAAAAAATCTATTTCTGTAACGAATATTGTTCTGTTGTTCCCAATTTGATATTTCGTTTTCGTTTGATTAATCGTGTAAGGAGAAGCGGTGAATTTGTTGTGAAATGTCACCATTTTAAACCATAATAAGCTTTTATGTTGTTCCTAGTTCTCTTCAGTTTGTTTCTATTTAGCAATCATTGGGGGCGTGAATGAAGTAAAGGGAAGAAATTTGATTGATTCTTTTGTTTACCCCTTTTTTTTTGGATTTTTGATTGGAAATGGTGTTTTTAGGATCAATAATTGTTTGATTATTATTGAGTTTTGGAGGGTTTCTTTTGACAGATGTGACTGAGGTGCTGTGTGAGCTTGAACTCACTATTAAAAAAGTTAAGGTATCCACAACGCCAGACGGGACAGTGATGGACCTTTTCTTCGTTACAGACACCAGGTTAGGTTTGCATAACTATTGCTCTTATATAACTCGCATTACTATCTATTTAACGCCGATGAAATTTCTTTAAACCTTTTTGCTTTTTGAGAAATTGAGTTTGTGATTATAAAATGAAACTTCCCTAGGTGATCCTTAGTCTAAAAAAGAAAAGCAATTTCTTGCATTTTAACAAAATTTATGCTACACGGGAACTTTTCTTGTCTTCAGTTTCGGTTTCGCTTTTGTTTCCGAAAATGCTTATGGAACTTCAAAACTTTATCTTTATAAACTATTCTTGTAAAAGATATTGTTCCATATTCAGGGAGCTTCTACATACAAATAAGAGAAAGGAAGATACATTTGATCACTTAAAAGCTGTTATGGGAGATGGCATGATAAGTTGTGACATAGAAATGGTTGGCCCTGAAATTACTATATGCTCACAAGAATCTTCATTTCTTCCGACTACAATCACAGAAGACATGCTTTACTTGGCCAATCCTGAGGAACCACCTGGCTCACTTGCTTCTGGTAGTGTTTCTGTCACGATGGACAACTCATTGAGTCCTGCTCACACACTTGTTCAAATCGTGTGCCAAGATCATAAGGGCCTCCTTTACGACATAATGAGAACTCTGAAGGATTACAATATAAAGGTAACTAGTTTAATAGAGTGACATTTTTTATGTAATGTTTGTATTTGAACTGTTGAACAACATTTTGAAACAAACTTATGGCGGCCATGTTGAACCAGATATCTTATGGCCGCTTCTCTAGCAAACAAAGAAGAAATTGCGAAATTGACTTGTTTATCGTTCAAGCTGATGGGAAGAAAGTAGTCGACCCTAGCAAGCAGAGAGCATTGTGCTCTCGTTTGGAGATGGAACTACTGCGTCCTCTTAGAGTAGCTGTAGCCAGTCGTGGTCCTGACACGGAGCTACTAGTGGCAAATCCTGTCGAGTTATCTGGCAAGGGAAGACCACTAGTATTTTTTGACATCACACTTGCTCTCAAGATGCTTAACACCGGCATTTTCTTGGTATTGACTTATGTACTTTTTGAAATACTCTTATAGATTCTATCATGCTTTATGTTTTTTGCCTTCCTATTAATAAACTTGGGGTTACTATGAACAGACCATACTGTGGCAATTATGAAATTGACAATGCCTTTTGGAATATAACAATGAAAATGCTTATTTTCTGCAGCAATCATAATGTATAATCTTTTGATTTATAGGCTGAGATTAGAAGGCGTATGATTGGCGATCGGGAATATGAAGTTTACAGAATCTTAATCGATGATGGGGAAGGTTTGTCCGTCCCGAGAAGCAAAATTGAGGAAGGAGTTTGGAAACAATTAATGGGCTGGGACTGGTAAATGATCATTAGTTGTCATTCCTCTTGAAAGCTTTGATACCCTGCAGTGTAAGTTATTATATTAAGTTATAAAATATATTTAGGGGTGTGCAAAGTCTAAACCAAACCGAATAACCGATCTCAACTGACAAATTCAGATTGGTTTGATATTGTTAAAAAAATTTGTTTTCTGATTCGGTTCGGATTTGGAAGTGAAAAAATGTAAGCTTTTGATACAAACTGAACTGAACCTAATGGATCAGTTTGGTTTGAAATATTTAAATCTTTGTAATTTTGGTTCGGTTCGGTTTAAACTAAATGCACACGTCTAAGTATAGTACCTGAAAGGCGGTGTGTTCAACTTCCGCTTCACATCTAGGCTTGCAGCACCGCCAGGGCCGACATGTATAGTAAAAATGAGAAGTTATATATACCTGCATTCCTTCAATATCTTTTCTTTCTTGTAAATAAGAATTCTGTAAATATGGTATGGATAGCTAACATAACTTCTACATGCTAAGCAATAACATGACTAAGTGTGTGCATTCTGTTCGAACCAAATCGAAGGGAAATAAGATTTCGAAGTACAAATTTTCAAACTGAAATGAACACGTTGGTTCAATTATTCTGAAATTTTTATATCTAAAATTCAACCAAATTAAAAATTTGAAATATTAATTATATAAAATCGAAGTAAGTTTATAAATTTTTTTTCTAAAAAATGGCATATGGTCAAATTTTGTAATTGTGAAATTTTATTGCAGCAAAATGCCCTTTCAGGCATAGCTATGAAAATATTTTTTATCGTACTTCCGCAATTCTTATGTTCATTTCTACTTTTATTAAGGTGGTACTTCCTTTACAGTAAGATTAAATATAATACTATTGATATACTAATACAATCAAGTCTAACAAATAATAATTCTAGTAGTAGATGAGTTTGAACTATATCTTTATGAGCTACAGCTTTAGATACAAACTCATCCATCACACCATCCACTTCTATCATACTACATAAAGCTGCACTTTTCAAATTGGAATCAATAAACACATTCATTAGTACATTATATATGGTTGAGGAATTTCTCAAACATCTTATGTGCATGACTCATAATTTTTTTTTATTTTGCTTATAATATAAAACTCAAGTTTGAATATACTCATTTGATATCAACATTATATTTTTCAAAATCTAAAATATATAACCATACCAACGATTGTCCACAATATCTTCATAGAAGACAGAATTAAAATATGAGTTCACAACTCAAATGATTAAATTGATTGTTAGTTCAGGAATCATACAATAGACATAAAAGAAAAGGTAATAAAAATGTGAATATCCCCGACTGTCCCTGTTAATCATTTACTCCAATTCCGAAGGCCAACAGAATAGGACCGAGATCCTATAATACTATCACATGCTAATGTATACAGAGCATATGTTTGCTTTGAGCACTTTAATTTCTTCAAAGTAACAGTGCTGGAGGCACGATCCGGCCAGTTAAGGCCATGAGCGCATTATAAACATATTTAAAGTTTCAAAATAGAAACTCAAAAACCTGGTTAATTGAATTGACCAACTAAATATCGATATTTTTTATACTCTTGAGGTGAAGCTTTTATTCACAGCAATATTGTCCCCATTAAAGACGTTTTAGCATTTTTTTTCCTTTTTTTTGAAAGGGCATTTTTTCCTTATTCTTAGCCATTGAATATGTATACTCAGTACATTACGCTATCTGTGTACTAATCCTATCATATTCTAACATGTCATTAAAATGATGATAATCTTGTAATATTACTATTAAAATGTGTAAAATAAATAACAAACGAATCTATAAATTTGCCATTATTTTAATGATGTGTAATAATGTGGTAGATTTAATTCACGGATGACGTGATGGACTGAGTTTATATAAAAAAAATTCAGGAAGAAGATGATAGAAATAGCGGTGTAATAAAAATGCGTAATTTTTTTTAAAATTGAAAAATCAAACATGTTTGAAAAACGAAATAGTTGGATAGGCAATTTTGTAAAATTTTCAATATATAGCGTACACCACATAATTTCCTCAATTGGATTTTCAAAGTCAAGCTCAAAAAATAAAATATATCTTAGTCGCTGAATTTTCTTTTATTTTGCTTCTTCAAAATATGTTGCTTTTGCACTAAGAAAAAGTATATGAGACAACTAATGGATTTAATGGATGGGCATCAAGTCACAACCTACAAGGAGAATACAGAATCAAAATTAGAAACCGAATATACAATTCAATTTATTGTTATTATGTATTCCCTTTTATATTCCATAATTAGGATTATTTGGCAAGTAGTCATTTTTCCTTTAAAATTAAAATTGCTACTTGATTTCAATTCACAATCTTTTGTAACAAATAAATAGGCTAAGCAATGTTTTAATAAATATGAATTAAATAATGGAATACTATTTCGTCTTAAAAATGGTTTGTTTTTTTGAATAATAGTTGTTGAAAATAATAATGATCAAAAGTGCTAAAATGGTTTTTTTTTAATAATGGTTTGTTGAAAATTATTATTTTGATTTTTAAGATTATTTTTATTAGAAGTGCTAAAATTTCAAAACATTATATTAAAAATATTATTATTTAATATTTTCCTCTATTTTGTTATATCATCCGGTGAAAATTATTATAAAAACTTCTTGATATATTAATAACTTATTAGTAGAGATTATAATAAAATAAAATAATTAGAAACAGTGAGGAGAAATTATGGAATCTCATAATATGTTTTATTATGTATTTAAAAGAATTATGTTGATATAAAAAGAAACAATAAATCTATAATTTTAAAATATTTACCAAACCTATTTGTACACATCAATGAAGAATTTTCTTTGACAAAAAAAACGGTATATGTGACAATAGTTTCAAAAATAACCATATTATTTTTAAAACAATTAAACTAAATTATATATTTTATTGCGTTTGCAAAAAATATTAATGGAGTATTAAAACATCACAAAATTAATTACGAAACGTTATAAAAATATTAACATATATTTTGTTGAAAAGACACTGATATAAACATCATAATATACAATTTTTCAACAATTCATCGATTCATGTCAATATTTTTCACCGAAATGCTTCACGATTTATTAAAAATAAAAATTGATAAGTGATTTTGTCAATTAAAGTTATTACAATCGCAAAAGACTTTAACATTTATGATTTTTTACAATTAACATTCAAAATAAACCCGAAACATACGAGATATTAAAACATATTAGCAAGTCTCTTAAATGTATTCCGGAGATTTCGGTTTCGATTCTCGCTAAGACGGTTTAAAGCCAATTTCAAATATGAAAATTTAACTACTAAATGCTGACATAAAAAGAAATACAAAACTAAAAAAAATACAAAACCCTAAGGCGCGATTCAGTTGGTAAGGAATTTTTCTGATTTAAGTGAGACCGACGATTGGTCCGAATCATACTCATATATGCGGCGGTTTACAAAGTGTACATCTGATGGTCATATAAAAAAATGCAATAGTAAAATTGCAGCAGACCTTGTTGTTGTAGTTGCATAAGCGTTTCTGCAGATGAGTAGAGAACCCGAATTTAAAAACAAAAAATATACTATAAAAATAATTATATATTTTTGGCTGGCTTCCATTTCCATAGATAAACAATCTGTGGCATCTAAAGAACACGTCTTTAAATCTCTATAACCTCCAAAACCTCGCTGTCTTATATTTCGACATAAACCCACAAATCTAGAACACTAAACAGGTCAGTCTTTCAATTGTTTCGAATCTAAATTTAATGTATATTCATTAGTACCCATTTGCTTAACTTATGAGAATTTCAATTTCCAGATGTTGAATTTTCTGTAGCTAAATTGCATGTTTTTATGTTCTTGATGTTAATTTCTTGTTTTTTATTTGTATGTTAGAGCAGATGGAGATTGATAGAGCAATCAGAGAAAGTGATGACAAAAGGCTGAAAACCAAGTACAATAACGCCATCTATGTGATTCAAAGAGCTCTTGCTCTCTACTCGTGAGTTCCTTTCTCCATCTGCTTCTTCATTTTGATTGATTCTTTGTAATTTATGATGTAATTTATAATCTTGGTTGTGTCAGTGAATATGTCGTTTGCTTATTTTGATTGAGATTGGATTCACTGTGAAGAAAACTCGATATATGATTGAGAGTTTGAGGTCTTTATTTTTTTGCATTTTGATGGAAACTATGCAGGTGAAATTGATGTAATGTAAGAATGTCTGTCATTGCAGTTCTTATAGCAGAAAAAATGTTATTGCCAAATGTTCTTTGGGCTGAATTAGTTCCATTTGTACCATTCAGAATTTGTCGAATGTGCAAAACTTTATGGTGTTTGTACATTTACTGTCTTGTATGTTGAATTTATAGGAGTGGTTTAAATGTTCTGGGATGGAATTTATCGTCTTAATAATGCCATTTAAGCAAATGTCGTATTTGCGGGGGAGTTTGTTCGTATATGGTATGTGAGGGAAAATGGTGTATAGTCTTCACGTGCGCATTCTCATTATTCTTTTATGGATGCTTTACTCTTGATACTTTAAGAAAATGTCATATTTGCGGGTTTTGTTGTTCGTATATGGTATGTGAGGAAAAATGGAGTATAGCTTGCACGTGCGCATTTAGATTATTCTTTAATGGATGGTTTTCTCTTGATTCTTGTCGTGATCCCCATGGTTTCTTTAAGGGCTCTCCAATCAAAAGTATTTGCCAGTGTGTTACTGGTGGTTTAGGCATGAGCACGAGAGAGTGCTTTTTTGAGCGCGTTGTTGGTTGACTGGGTTTTGGCATTAGAATTTTTTACTTTTGAGGAACGAAGATGAAAGTCTTTATGTAAAATATTCTTGCATGTAAATGTATCCTGTAATAAGAAATATTAAATAGCATCTTTTGGTGGGTGAAGTAGTTATATGGTAGGAGAATCATGGGGGGCTTAACATAGAATCTATTATGAATTATCCCATGACACATTGTACTTCACTTATTCTATAGTCAAACACAATAGTGAGCTCTGCACCTGCACTTTCCATAATTTGTTCTCACTCAATATTGACCCTTAGTTTGATGGGGTAGAATCATTGTTTGGTCCTTTGACATGTAAAACAGATCATTAGGTTGTTGTATCCGACATATGTTTAAATCCAAGAAAAATACTGTGCCTATACCATATATTATGGCATGTGATTTGGTAATTTTGAATGTTTTATAAAATGACATGGTTGTACTGCTATCTCTATTCTTTTCTGGCTAACAAGTGATCTGAAAAATTGAAAGCAATGAAATTGTTTCTGTTACAGGGTTGAAGAGGTTGCCTTCAGCTTCAATGGAGGCAAGGATTCAATAGTAGGTTTTAATCGGTACTTTCCTAACCAATTGTTTTCGCATCTTTTATCTCACTCACTGCAGTCATCAACTTTGATTTTCAGGTTTTGCTACATTTGCTGAGGGCGGGGTACTTTTTGCATAAAGGGGGACAGAACTGTTCCAATGGGGGTCTGACTAGTTTTCCTATTAGAACAATTTATTTTGAAAGTTCTTCTGCATTCCCTGAGATCAATACATTTACCTATGATACTGCCTCAAGGTACAGAGATGTTATTTGTTTTACTTCCACTTTGCCTACTAGATTGCCCAAGTGATGAAATATTTGTTGAAAGATGCTCTTGGCTTCTTGCTAGATGATGTAAAATAGGCATATTGAGTTATGAACCCTCATTTTTACTTGGATTACTTTCTATTTTTTTTATTAGTTTTTGATTATGGATATTTCATATGATCAGCTATGATCTGCAACTGGATATCCTTCGATCAGATTTCAAATCTGGATTGGAAAATCTACTGAAAGCCAATCCCGTCCGAGCTATTTTTCTTGGTGTTCGAATTGGCGACCCTACTGCAGTATGTTTGATGCTTTATCTTGAGGGATGCCGTAGCAATATGTTATTTTTACCATCAATTTAAAGGAATTCATTATGCTCCGGACTATAAAGACATAGTGCTTCTTAATTGCAGGTAGGCCAAGAACAGTTCTCTCCTAGCTCACCTGGGTGGCCACCTTTCATGAGAGTCAATCCTATCTTAGATTGGTCCTACAGGTGCTCTCATCTACCAGAAGTTATCTGCGATTATTCTCATTATTCTGCGCTAATTTCAATAGACCTGTAGGAACGACATTCAGAATTCAGATAGTATCTTGGTTCAATTCTTAGTGCTTATATATGTGGACTGAATTTGACTATTTTGACATTTTCATGGCCTTTGGTAAAGTCACTATAACTATGAAACTGGTAATCACAAACTTGTTGCAGAGATTGTTTCATTTATCCTAAAACACAAGAGGAAAGAGGAAGGCTGAGCATTAATTTCTTGCAATGCTCTGCTCTTCCCGTCATAACTCCTAAAAGTACAGCCATAATTGTAATTTTAATCAGTTCTTACTTTGGTCCCAGCATCTGGAAAAGAAAAGGAGAGGGCTAGAATATTTGAGTTCCTAATTGGATTTTTCCTCACTGCAATTTTATAATCCCAGATAATTGAGTATGGACTTATTTGCAATTCATTCAAGCTGGGATATTTTGAAAGTCTGACTCATATATGTTTATATTGCAGAGATGTCTGGGCCTTTATTTTGACTTGCAAAGTCCAGTACTGCAGCCTTTATGATCAAGGGTAATTCTTCTGCTTTGTGGAAATTTTAGATCTTTATTCTAACTTTACCGGGCCTTTTGCTCTTGCAGGTGCTGGCTGCTTTACTTTTCTTTTATTATCGGCATTTCAACTATACTAAATGGTTTTCTACTTCTTCATTTACTAATACATATTAGTCATTTTTTTCACAGCTATACTTCAATAGGGAGCATCCATGACACAGTTCCAAACACGTTGTTATCTATCAGCGACTCTAGTTGTAAAGAAAAATTTAAACCTGCATATTTGCTTGTTGATGGAAGATTGGAAAGAGCTGGACGAGTGAAAAAGCTGTCTCCCTCCACCACCAGACATCTTCCTGGTGTTAATGATAGTCCTGAGAATGTGGTTTCGCATAGAAACAGCACTCCAGTCGCTTCAGTCATTGCTGTGGGTGATGAGATTCTGTAAGCCCTGTCAATTGGTCTTTGTCATGGTCATATTTGCAATGTAATTGTGGTCAATTGTTGAAATATCTTCTTGAGTTTTTCTCTAGTCCCATAAGAATCTTTCTTGTTTCTTTGTACTTTTTTAAACTTTGGTTTATTATTTTTCACTTGATTAATGACACTCCGACTCCGGGAGTCAAGTCCGCATTAGCTCGATAACTATAACTTATTTTCTTTCTGAGATTACACATCACCATCTGAACTTGGTTTGGTGCTCAAACATGAAGTTCGGTGGAATTATGGGCATAAAAGAGAGTTTCTCATTGTCTAACATATTATAGAAAGGTTGATGTTACAACCTTCTTATCAGTGAAACCTTGAAACCTTGAGAATCTTAAGACTATCCAATTTGTTTACTCACTATTGCAATGTAGCCTTATCTATTCTTCTTGGAGTTTGTTGATTGCTGTTATTGCTGAAGTTCGCCGTACTTATTTGTTCCATAGCTCAGGTTCGGCACAGTTGAGGATCAATTGAGACCTTCGTTATGTAGAAAGCTCCATTCCGTTGGTTGGTTGGCATCACAAGCTGCTGTTGTACGGAATGACGTGAGTATAATTTCTATTGGAAGAACGATCGGTAGTAAAATCATTAAAATCTTGTATTAAAATTCATTTGTTACGACTCTTTTGGAACCAGGTGGATTCTGTGGCTGCCGAGGTTGAGCAGCGAAAATCTACCAATGATATGGTAAGTAGTTGCATCTTAATAGTCTGTGATGCAGCAACTTTTTTCCTTATTGATTAATGGAAGTGAATTGTTATTTTCTCTTGAATATGTGCTGCCTGATGTAGTTTGTTCTTGATGCTTGTAGGTATTTATATATGGAGGAGTAGGTCCATTGCATTCTGATGTTGCCTTAGCAGGTGTTGCAAAGGCTTTTGGTGTTCGACTGGTGCGTCTTTACATCAAAGTGAACCTTTTGTTGTTGTTTTCTTTTCTTTCTAAAGCAGAGTTCGTACTCTAGCTATGTCCCATCTTTATACAGATCAGAGTCGTCTTATTATGTTAATATATTGGAAAAATTTGTTGAAGTCTGACCTCATAAATGAGGAGTGGAAGAGTAGTTTCCAGTCAGCTTTATACCCACCTCTTGATTTAATTGATTGTGTTTAATGTAGGCTCCTGATGAAGAGTTTGAAGAATATCTTAGGCATCTTATTGGTGATCATTGCACTGGCGATCGAAATGAGGTAATTTTCTATCGTCCAATTTGTTACTAGAAAGAGGAGAATGATTAGTTCATTCTAATTTTGGTTGTATGAGGCAAACATGCATAGGAGTCGAAGGATAAGAATCTGTTCTCTTTCTCTTTTTGATGACAATATGCTAAGGAGATGGGCATTACATGCTTTAAGAACTTTGGTAAAATTGCTTCAAGTGTCTCTTGAAGAAGTACAAGGATGAAATTTTAAGATTTATATGATTTTCTTCAACTTCACCGAAGCAATGAGATTTGGCTATCTAGCTGTCTATTTGTTGGATAATTTGTGTTCCCGTAGGAGGATTTACTTTTGAATTTTCTCCCACGTGATAAGCTCTAAATATGCAATCAATTGGTGTATTTTATGCAGATGGCTTTGCTCCCTGAAGGTATCACTGAATTATTGCATCACGACAAGCTTCCCGTCCCTATGGTATGCATTTAGAAATTAATATATCGTGTTAGTTTATTTTTCTTCTTAATAAAGTAGCAAGATATATTTGGGCCTAATTTGAATTACTGTCCGAGTAATTGTTTCTTTGCAGATCAAGTGCCGGAATATAATCATTCTTGCTGCATCAAACATTTCTGAGCTGGACAGAGAATGGGAGTGTTTGACAGAGTTAACAAGTTCATATGGCCTGCTAGCTATGATGGAACCATTTCTAACAAAACATTTGACAACAAATGTTTCAGATGTATGTGCGCTAAGTTACCATTTTGGCATATAGCTATTACACGGTTTATTGCATTCGGTGCTAGATCTTAAGCTATCAAATCTTAGTCCTGGATAACTACATGTCTACCTAAGGGTCATTATTTTTTGTCAATTAGGTCCTCCCTACAGCTTTTTTAATTCAATAAATTAGGTTTAATTGATAAGTCTAAGGGACTAATGACCAAAAAACAATTGTTGGTGCTAATTGTTCATCGCATGCTAGATCTCATTTGGGTAGTTCTGCATGCTCAAGCTGTCAATTACAGGGTAGTACTCTATAACAGCATCACATGTTTTTCTTGTATACCGAACGTGAATTGCATAAGCAAGCATGTTCCTGTAAGCAATACCGATTATAAGCTATAGTTCACATTATTTTGTATTCAATACTGTTTGACACTTGGTATAATGAAGTACATAGTCATGGTGTTTGTGTTCTATTGTTCACAACATGACCTTGATTACTTTTCCCAAACATGCAGGTAGAAATTGCTCAACCTTTATCAAAACTGTGCCTTGAATTTCCGGATATTAACATCGGTAAGTTTTGCTAATTAACATACAAACATTATTTGGTATCATTGAGAATCTGATACCTATCATGTGCAATATGAAGGGGTCTATCGCAAATCAAGAAATGGGACTCTCGTAGTTACTTTTGAGGGAAAGGTAAATAAAAACTTATCACTATGTATCATACAAATTTCTTTACCTTTTTAAACTTCTACATTTCTCGTAACTGGTTGCAGAAGCAAGCACGGATCGACTCAGCTGTGGAAGCATTGCGCAAGAAGTTCCATCCCGGGGTATTCTCTGAAATCAACTAAGCTTTTGGTTCTGCTGATGTTTGAACTTTCGCCTTTGAGAAGTCCAGAATGTGATAGCTTATCCAATAGCTATTCCACATGTGCAATAGGAAAACGCTTACAATTGATCCCGAAGATGGTGAAGAAGGTAGAGAAATATGATCATTGAATACTGCAAAAATCATATATGCATTCATAGTGCTTATATGTAATCCTTAACTTTCATATGCTCCAGTATAATGGTAGATGATCTCCATTTCATGGGTAGATACTACAAGACACTGAAAAGAAAAATAACAGAAACAAGTGGGAGTGTACATTTGGTTCAAATAGAATTGAATCAATTTTATAAGAAATTTTAATGTTTCAAACTAAATTAAATTTTGCTGTAAGTTTGGTTTGTTTTCGTTGTTTAGTTTGTGTCAAAAATTAACTAAATTTTTGTACTTTGATAATCGAACCTTTTTTTTGTAACTTCAAAATAAACTGAATTAATTTTTTTTATTCAATTTTGTATTTTCCTACAATAAGTAAAATTGATATCATGGTTGGATAAAACAGTACTGTGAAAAATAGAAAAATATTGGGAGATATTTAAAACTGCTCTACTTTTGAGAAATAATTATACGAATACATGAAATGATTTTCTAATTACATTTGGTACCTCATTTTGCAAAATAATTTTTTCTTCAATTAGGCTTCATTCACACAAATAACAGCCACTGCCTCAAATCTCTATTTTAATTCATGTTGTCTATGAGAACAAAAAGACCGCATCAATCGCATTAGAGAATGAAAATAAAATTTCGATATTGTCGTCTTTCTTCCGATAGTGTTATGTTCAAAAAAACTTCATCGTCATCGTCTTTTATCCGATGGTATTATCACGAGTCTGTTCCTTTTGTTCTGTCGTTGTTTGCGATATTACTTTAAATCTCATGTTAATATGTTTTATTGTTAGTACTATTGTTCATATAAATTTATCATAACGAGAAAAATATATACTATTTTATATTTTAATTTATTTTAATGTTATAAATTTTGTACACAACAAATTGATTTGATAATTTTTTTTAAAAAAAAATATATCAAAAATATACCAAGTTCTGGTGTATTTACATTAAAAACTATAAAAATATTATAAAACACCATTAAATACATCATAAAAACACTATAAAAAAACACCATAAAAAATACAAAATAAAAAAATTGATTATGGAACAATATTACTAACATTAACTAATTGTATAATCTCTCTAAACTCTCTCTTTCTTTTCAGAAACCCTAGCCGCAACAAGAGGGAGGTGATTTTGGCCATTGTTTGGTTCAAAATCACCTCCCTACCTTCTCGTTTTCTCTTTAAATCTCGTATTTAGTTTATTTTACGTCAATAATCACAGATCTGAGATCTGTTGGTTTTTTCTTTCTTCCTTTATGGATATTTTTGTCTTCCTTAATGGAGTTCTGGCTCTTACCCTTTATGGGTTTTGCTATTTCCTTGATGAAATTATCTACGGAACGTAGATCTGAAGTGCTATCAGTAGAAATCTTATTTCTAATATTCTCTCAATCGGAATCATTCAAAGACCAAAGAGTCGATTTGTGGTTTAAAATAACCTTCGAGTGGAGTGGACGGATCGCCGAGTTGCACATTCAAAGAGCTCCGTCAATGCGATTGAAGAAATTAGATATGATTTTTTGTTATTTTACTGATGTTCTATTATTGTAACTCTTGAATGTATTGATATATTCTATATTTGATCAAGTTGTATTCTTATTTCTCTATTAATGAAATTTTCATTATTCTCAAAAAAAAAAATGATTAAACTACCGGAAGAAACTAATTAATTAAACTCAGACTCACCCCAGAAATCAGTTACCATCTTCCTAATTGGATGAACAACTTTACAGTCACTCAAAATCTACATTAAAAATGGAAGACAATTCAAAGAAAGGATTAAAAGGGACTGGTCTAGACCTACCACTGAATCGCCATGGCAATTTAAAGAGTGCTTCAAGTGATGAAAATTTCCTTCAAATTCTTTATCAAATTAAAACTTCCAAGACTCCTGTAATTCATTAGTATTACCCATTCATTTTATTTTCTTGCTATTTCTTCAATATTTTTCTCCTTTTACTAATCCCAATTCTTATTTGATGCTTTTTTGCAGGCTGTTATCAATTATGGAGCTTCATGGTACGACAATTTCTCAGTTTAATCAAAATTTTCTGTCTCATTTCTGTATGCCTGCAAGGTGTTTGATGTATTGCTTCTTAGATATGGTTCTGGGTTTCTTTTTTGTTTTCAGGTGTAGAGTGTGTAGCCAGATTCTCCCGGCGTTTTGTCTGCTGAGCAACAAGTTTCCGAAGCTTTCTTTCGTATACGCAGACATTGATGAATGCCCGGAAACAACGCAGCAGATTCGTTATACGCCCACATTTCAGTTTTATCGCGATGGTGAACGGGTAGATGAAATGTATGGTGCTGGTGAAGAGCGGCTTCATGATCGTTTGTGGCTGCATTCCTGAAATTGGATGCTTTTATTGACATTTTTTGGTATGCATGGACTGGTTGATTATTGTCCTGCTATCATCCATTTATGTAAAATCACAACTCTTATATCTTATATTTAATGAGTTCCAATTATCACAAATCTCTGTCCACTATATTGTTGCTTCTTACTAATTTTGCATATGTGATAGATCAAGTATTCTACACCACAATTTTGGAGAATCAATTTCATAATGTGAAATAGAGGTGTAACGAGTTGACTCATACTGTGAAGACGATTCGTCTCTCAAATCTGAAGCACAGAACTACATTGAGTTTGATCGAGTTTTATTTTAGGAACTCGAGCTCGAAATGGGTAGCATATTTGAAGATATATTTTGGTATAAAATCAAAGGTATTATTATAAAAAAAAATACTAAAATTAAATTACTTAAAAATTGATTAGGCTTGCGAGCTTGTCGAGTCGAGTGTCAAAACGTTCGAACTCAACCCGTATTGGCTCGAGTAGTTTGAATTTGAGCTCAACTCGATTAACATCAAATCGATTTCAAATATTTTTTGAGTCAATTCCAATAGTTTACGAGTTGATCCGACTTGATTACACCCTAATGTGAAACAAATTGAAGTATCAATATTTGATCGAACCAAGTAAATAACATGACATAATACCCATTAACCAAAACAGGAAGAAAACGAATAAAAGGGAAGACAAATGAATAATGCAGCTAGTAATCATTCCTAAACAAAACTACTATATCTCAACTTTAAGCACACATTCTGAATTCTCTCTCTTTTGGACCTTGAAATATTCTTCATTGTAGTCAGAATTCAGATGCATGTGCTAAAGTGTCTTTATTCTTGCCCCCGCCAAGCAGATTGTTGGCTACAATAGTAACCAACTTCAGAATATTTATAAAGCTGCCATGAGCCTAAGCCTCAGGCCTTAGGTTTGAGTATTTTGACAGTTTCCCAGGTGAAATCTGGGTCTTCACGACCAAAATGACCATAAGCAGCGGTCTTCTGGTACCTGAAATTTCCTCCTCTCTTCAAGTCGAGATTGATAGCAATCATTCCAGGCCTGAAGTCGAACTTCTCCTTAATCAATACCAAAATATCTTTGTCTGGAATCTTCCCAGTCTTATAAGTGTCTACAAAGACTGACAAAGGTTCTGGCACACCAATAGCGTAAGAAACCTGGACAATGCAGCGGCGGGCGAGCCCTGAGGCCACCACGCTCTTTGCTGCCTGTCTCACAATGTATGCACCACTCCTGTCGACCTTGGTAGGATCCTTCCCTGAGAAGGCACCTCCTCCATGAGCTCCCCAGCCACCGTAAGTGTCAATAATGATTTTTCGGCCAGTAAGTCCTGCATCTCCGTGGGGTCCTCCAATAACAAAACGACCCGAGGGGTTAAGATGGAAGATAGTCTTGTCATCAAGATATTGAGCTGGGATAACCGGCTTAATGACGTTCTCTTTGAGGTCTGCTGCAATCTGCTCATTGGTGACAGTCTCATCATGTTGGGTTGAAATAAGAACAGTATGAACCCTAACAGGCACCATCGCTCCTTTATCATTCTTATACTCAACTGTAACTTGGGTCTTACCATCAGGCCTCAACCACGGACATGTCTTGTTCTTTCTAACCTCTGTCAGCTTGGCGCCGAGCTTAGTAGCAAGTACATGAGTTAGCGGCATGAGTTCAGGGGTTTCGTCGGTAGCATACCCAAACATGTGACCTTGATCACCAGCTCCAATTTCCTCAGGCTTCTTGGAAAGATGTCCGTGAACACCTTGGGCAATATCAGGACTCTGCTGTTCAATATTGACAAGGACCTTGCAGTGGTCAGCATCAAGACCAACATCAGGTGATATGAACCCAATTCCCCGGCAAGTGTCTCTTACTATTTTCTCGTAGTCTACTTTAGCCTTGGTTGTGATCTCACCAAAGACCATGACCATGTTAGTTTTTGTACAGGTCTCACAAGCAACCTTGCTCTCCGCGTCTTGTTCTAAACAGGCATCAAGAATAGCATCTGAGATTTGGTCACAGAGCTTGTCGGGGTGCCCCTCATTGACAGACTCAGAAGTGAAAAGAAAAGTCTCCATCTCTTAACTGGATCAAATCAATTATGAAGAAGAAACAAGAAAATATCCTACTTAGTTCTTATAACTTAAATATTAAACTATGCATGATTACATTCATAATATTCAACAACACACAATCTCCTCCATCCATCACTAACATAATTAAAAAAAAGTTATCCAAAATAATGAGCCCATGCAAATGTGGATCCAAGATCCATTTCTCCAAACTGAGTGTAACGATTGTGCTGCGTCATTTTTACAACAAGCCAATAAACATTTCTATTACTTACTTTTTATCATTAAATACTCCTAACATGGCAAACGCCTCATCACTTTGTTGCACGAATGACGTAATTATTTCTCCAAAATTTATAAAGTTCGCTAGAATTCAATCCTTTCAATTAAAAAACAACAACATAATTTTGCATTAAATCGAATTTCTCTTATACTCATAATCAAATCAAGAAACTACAGCAATCCAATTCCGTATTCAAGAAACAACCAAATCAAACTTTGATCTAAAAATGTAAACAGAAAAAAACAACAGATCTAACCAAATCAAATCAAATAAAAAACATAATCACAATTTTACGACAAAAAAGAGAGGAAATAAGAACATACTTACTTGAATATAGAGAAATAAATCTGCAAATAAAATGGAAGCAGAGAATAGGAAAGGATTAAAGTTGGTTTATATAGTTAAACACTCTCTGACTCGATCACTTGATTCCCCGCCTTTTTCGCGCTTCTCTATGCTATATTTATCAGCTAAATTATGTTTAAATTTTGGCCTCATCTGGACCGTTCAGTATGCGGTACCTTTTTGGGGTTGGTTGTGATTGACGGTGGATAATGACGTGATGATTTAGCGGTGTTTGTTGGCGATAATAGTCTCGGCAACAACCCACCCATTCAATTGGTTGGTGGATCTGTGGTTTGGTTAGTGGGGCCCATATTCACCTACTTATGAGGTGGATCCTTTAAGGATCCAGTTATGGAGCTCCACTTACCTGATCGGGTCTTCCTATTTTGGTTACCAGATGAATTACTGCTTAGAGTTAGTTTTATCTGTTTTAAATTGAAATATATTTAGTCAATTTGAATTCCACATATTTAAATAATTATACTAAAATTTTAAGCTTAAATGCGACATGTTTATTTGATACAGCAATACGTGTAAAATTGTCTTACCTATGAATAATTTATAATAAAGTGCTATATAAACAAAAAATGCAATTATGTATAAATATATACAAAAACATATTTAATATGATTACAAAATCATGTTATTAGTTAAATAGCATTACAAACCTGTTAATCAATATTATATAGTATAAAGTAGAACCCAAAAACACTGTACATTGAACAGTGTTTTTGGGTTCCAACTTATTTTACTTTCTTAAACTTTATTACAATCATGCCATTATCTCTATGAATTACCCTTGACTAATTCAAAAATTCCGTCTATATCCTTGGTTTTTATCTGTTTTCTTTTCCTTTCTCCTCCATACTTTGTTACTGTGTCTGTTTTATTGTAAGAATTAATTCCTCCCCTATTTTCAATCTTTGGCTTGATCTTCTTTGTTTTCCATGGTTTATCACCGACTCTCTCATCGCCTCTATTTTTTCTCGCTACTTCTTCTTTCTATCACTGTTTCGTGCACCTGATATTCACGTCTAAACCCTATTTTGCTCGAATATGACGATGTTTAGAGGTTTTAGTTATTTACTACTTACTTGGGTCAATTTCAGTGCAAAATTCCAATTGATTTCTTTTGCCTGATTGTTATTATTTTTACAAGTTTAAAAATCTGTCTTACTATTTTCTTTTTCTTTTTTGTTTTTTTAGTGACTTGCCAGCTGATCATAAATGTCAATCGACCCCCTTAAGGTGTTTCGCTGTAAACCCTAATATTTTTAGTTTCTATAATTATTAATTTTTTGTTTCCGAATAACTGTAGTAATTTTTTATATGAAGGTGTACTTTTATTTTATTGATTGATAATCGATTTTGAATGTGTAGGCTACAGTTTGATGATATTAGAATTTGAAATGTTTCAGTTATCATTATATCATAATTTGAAATATAGACAATTTATGTTCAATACTTACTAATTACAGTATTTCATTTCATTTATAGGACTATCAGTTTTTAATTTGTGGGCAGAAGGAACTGAAGCTTTGTGAAATAAAATGCAGGAGTATAAGAAATAGACACTTTAGCAATGTGAATTTGATATTACTTTCCTTTCCTGCTATTCCCATTATGATTTTCATTCTGGCTGGTCCGTGCTATTCCACTTGATGTATTTGTGTTGCGATATTGCATTGCTAGAGTTCGCATAATAATTAATAATAAATCAATGAAATGTGACCTAAGAATCGTAAAATGAGCTTTCGAAAGTTATTATGCAAGATTTTTTTGGCCTTTTCATTCAGATTTCGAGAAATAAATGGTGAGTACACATAGGTCTGTCTAATAGCGAGAATCATGTAGATGGATGCTTTGACTAATACTGCAATCCTTGGACATGAAGGTGATCCAGGCACCACTCAATTAAGTATCTGTCATAGTTCACATAAATAAGTAAGCTTAATCACCATGCATTATGCATACTTATGCTATTTTTCAGTGTAGGTAGTGGAAACTCATGAAAGTTTCTTGAAAATAATTTCAAACTTAATTCCTATTACAGATTGCCTTAACATGTTTATTTTCAGAAAAATGTATTCTCTGTAATTTTATGTTCCTATTTCTTTCTTACTTTGTTTATGTACTGTAGCTCGAGAATATAAAAGAACAATGGTTTAGAAAGAGATAAATTTAAGTCAAGATATAGCAGGAATTGCATTGTAATTAGACTTTGAGCCATGGTGTAGCATCATCATTAAGATGAGATTATAGTTTCTTGGTAAAAAGGTACTTATATATCCATTCTACACAAAAATAAATCCTTGAAATAATCCAATAGGGTCCATGTTGCATGCTTTGTATTGTCTTCAAATTTCCCTGGGCTAATTGGGTTACTGAATTATGGTATCACCTATAAAGGAGATGTAGCATCTAGACTCTTCGAAAAAGCAGCAACATCAATTAATCTGAACTCATTTGTGTATTTTTACAGTAACTAAATGCAACAAATATGTTTGTAGCCGATCATTTTTAACTGAAAACAGCTAGACATGTTTGATTTCATAAATGAGATTAATTTTAAATATTTTTATTGTTAAACTATGATTTGTTTATAGAATACTCAAAACTTCTTCATACGAGTACTTTAGTTTTGAATTAAATGTAACTTTTAATCTGCTATAGAATTAATGTATGATTAATTATGCGCCCTTCCAAAAATATTTAAAATGATTTGATCTTTTTTATGTTTTGGAAGTTATGACATTACAATGAACAATTAATCGTATTCTGAAATTTAATATAAGTTCTACTTTAAATTAAATATGTTTAATTTCGAAGCGAATGCAAGGACTGAAATAAAATATTTACCGTTTGGAGTATTTTTATGTATAATTAAATTCATTTTATTTTATGTCTATGTTTTTCTATTGGTTATTCTTTAGTTAAACAATTTTTTTCCCGAAGCATCGCGAGGGTGTCGTACTAGTAACCTATAAAAAATACTTTTTAACAACCATAAATATATTAATAAATGATTGAATTTAAATTTAAAATTAAAGATTATGATTGAAATCAATAATATTTATTATATGTGTAATATATATATTTATGAATCATAAATAACATGCAAAATAAATTTATCTGTCCATAATTTATACTACTTGTCACATATATCATATTTTTGTAGTTTAGCCGATTATTTTTTCAACCTTTATCTTATATATTCACGATCTATTAGAAGCTAATAGGCCGTGTGAAAGGAACTCTATACTACATAAATATGTAGCATCACGTCACATCAATTTCAAATGAGACGTAAGTATATGAACACTTAAAAAATGATGAAATAAATTAATCAAATTTAAAAGTAATGGTACATGACTATGAACCCAACTGGAAAGATCTGTTGGCACATGAGTCACGACTACGGCCTACATGAATCACATAAGCTCCATAGCTTCATTTTCTTTAATTATTTAGTTAAATCAACAATTTGTTATTTTAAATTTTGGTGAAGGATTTCTTCAAATTCATAAAAAGTATTATATATTAAATTAACTTTAGGACAAACTCATTACAAATTTATTTCCTTTTTATTTAAAGCTTATATGTTAGAAAGAAAGTTTAGATAATAGAAGTAGCTATTGGAACACATTCAACTTGGGAAAAAAAAAGATTGAAACATTCATCTCAAAATACTATAAATCACAAAAAGAAAACAACTATAGTTCACTTCTTTCAATTATTCAATTAGAAGTTATAATTTTAACAGATTCAGCAAATAGTTATAAGAATATAAAATCGCATCAAGAACAGCAGCTGTGGATATTTATCAAGAAGGATAGCCTGAATGTTTCAGGTTCTATTTTGAAAGGAGTAGTCAGGTATAATCTATAGATTAACTGTGAAAGAGATGAAATAGATAAGAATATTTGATTTAATTACAGGAAAACAGTGGATGAACAACTAGTTTTTGACACAAGAGGGCATAATAATTAATTATAGAACAATAAACTTGAAAATCCGCAATTTTACATTGTATATAATCACTCCCCTAAAATCCAACCCAAAAACTTTTATAGGCCAACAAAGACCACAAATTTAAAGCAATCCAGCTGCTCTCAGTGCATCCTTAAAATCCTTATCACTCTGCCACGATGGAATCTGCATCACCAAATACACGCAATAAATAAATTTTGATCAATTTATCTATAAAAGGAACACCGATACTTAGGGATGTGCATTCGGTGCTGAATCAAAATTGTGTTTTCTATTCATTGAGCCAAATAGAATTTTCAAAGATGTAAAATATTTCAAACTGAACTCAACAAGTCGGTTCTGTTGATTTTTTTTCAGTTCAGCTCTGTTCAGTTGCACTAGAACTTAAAATTTATTTATTATTTGGTTTGTATCAGTTTTTGCACAAATCTAAACACTACAAGTTTCAAACAGAATTGGGGAAATTACACTATATTCTACCAAAAGCATACCTTTATAAAAAAAAAAAGCATACCTTTGTAAAAAAAGAGCATACCTTCGTAAAAAAAGAGCGCATTTTTGTGGAAAACAAAAATTCAAACGAGCATTTTTGCAAGTAATATGACATAAATAAATATTTTTGCAAGAAGTCCTACAGAATTTTCACTCCTCTCCATTGCCATTCAATCTTCTATGAGAAATCATCTTTAAAAGTGATGAAAGAAAGAACTACACATTACCAGTGTCGCTTCGGCCCGAAAATATTGTTCAATTTTTTCCATGGCCGTCATATCGCTGTCAAACATCAGAAAGTTGAATATTGCCCCTGGAGAATTGTAAGGGAAGATATTAGAAAAGCAACAAAGAAACCAAATCCACCCAGTTCCGTACAAACAGAAAAAGTACTATATTTTTACTAAACCCCTCATTTTGTACGCAGTAACTAATACCATGTAACATCATCGAACTTTAAGTATCTGTAAACAAACACACCCAACAAGAAGGCTGAACTTTCAGGAACTAGCATAATAAACTAACATTACTTGCAATTAAAACCCAAAATATACACAAATATTACAAATAAAATGCACGAGTAACAAGCAAAAGCCAGGTTAAAACTTTACCTTTACGACCAAAACGCCCTGCCCTACCAATTCTATGCAAGTAGACCTCATAATCAGGCTCTGAAGTCCCATACTTTATTGGAAGATCATAATTGATAACCACATTAACCTGCAATAAGTTTGAGATTAAGGTCAACATGTACCCAATACCCCATGCAATCAGTATAAGCATTTGAGTTGTACGGAAGAGAAGAGAAGGGTCACCTGCTGTTGATCGAACCCTCGGGCAATAACATCAGTTGCTATCAGAACTTGAGTCAAACCACTTTTAAACTCACTGACTATCCTGTCACGCTCTACAACATCAATTGCACCATGAATGGTGGTTACTTCATAACCCAATTCAACAAGCGCCTTGTTTAACATGCTTGCACTATGTCTACGATTGACAAAAATAATTGTCTGCCCTACTTCCTCAGCTAGTTCAAGAATTCTGTCTTTTATCACCAAAATCTTAGCTTGCTCATCAGGGCAATAGACCTTGTACTGCTTTACAGCATTCAAGGATAGCTCTTCTTTCTTCACAAAGAGTTTATTAGCGTCATCCTTCGCAACCCTTGATACAAAACTTTTCACAGCCTCATTAAAAGTGGCAGAAAAAAAAAGAACCTGGAAACAAATTTGAAAATAGACAGGTAAACCACTGTTCTTTACATTTAAAGGGTAACTGCTTTTACTAAAAATTGGTCCGTGGAAAACTTAGATTCAAGAAAGAAATTTTCTTTAATTGAATAATAGGATGAAAGAAACTCAAAACAAACAAATGAAGACTGAGAAACTTCCTAGAAATTAATAATCAAAAATATGATAAACCTGGCAGTTGCGGCTGCTTTTTTGAATTTCCTTCATTATCCTCAGAGAGTCATCTTGAAAGCCGTCCTATAGAAGTTCAACTTCCATTAGAAACCGAGTAATAACTTTCAGTATTGGCTGATTTATCCACAAGATAAAGTCAAACAACATACATGACTTCCAAAATGAAATATCTGCTTCAGTGTAAAAGTTCAACACAGACCCAAAAAAAGACATTCTTAAAATCAGTAGGAAGCATGTCTAAGATATCTCGGTTTTCCAATTACTTTTTTACCGAATTCATACCAGCATCAACCATAAAGTGGTAAATAAACCAAGTTAAAAATGTTAAAAACAGAACATACTCCACAGACATCCCAGTATACATGTAAAAACGTAAGAATGTAAAATAGGTACCTTGGCCAGCATCTGATCAGCCTCATCGAAAACGAGGACTTTCATACCGTCAGTGCTCAATTTTCTCAGGGACATCATTTTCTTTAAGGTGCCAGGAGTACCAATAACAACTTGTGCAGATATGAACGGAAGGGGTTTTCTCTCATTATTTCCTCTCTCCATTGGCACAGCACATTGTGAACTAATCCCGGTGTACTTCCCCATTTTCCGAAGAACTTCCAAATTCTGCAACCATTTTCCATAACAATCAAAACCCTAACTGTCAGGTAATTGTATTACTATAATAATCCTAAAACTTAGCCCAAAATAAAATCTTAAAAGCCGAACATACTCCAATGAAATCCATAATATGATGCCAGAAATAAAAAAGAACTGTTAAAATTTAAAATTTTAATAACTAAATAAACAAGGAAAATGATAGGGAGGGAATGGAATATGGCTAAAAACCTGAAGGGACAGTTCTCTTGTGGGACAAATACAAAGTGCTTGAGTTCTCGGATTAGCAGGATCAACACGACTTAACATCCCCAATACAAAACAGGTTGTTTTACCAGAGCCATTATGAGCCTGAGCAATCAAGTCTTTGTGAGGAGGAGTCAATATCATAGGAAGACTAATTGCTTGAATTTTACTTGGTTTTTCAAACTTCATCTCCGTATATAGTCCCTTCAATAACTCTGGCGATAAGTTTAAATCATCGAATCCAGACGCTGAAGTATAGGGTGTATCGCCAGATGTAACCTACACATAATGAAAAAAATTGAACCTCTACTTCTTTTAACCTCCAAATTCCATAATCTCTCGTCATAAAAACAAAATTAGCTCCACAAATGTACATATCCAATAGACAAAAAGTGAAAAAAATCCCAAATCCCATAAATCCTAATAGGAAAAACAAATCAACCTCACAAATCAATACATACAAAGCCAATAATTCTATTCGTCATACAATCAAATAAAGAATTTAATTAACACCACAAAATCTCATAAACAGAAAAATAATTTAAAAAAAAACATACAGTGCCATAAACCCTAATTTAAAATTAGCACAAAACAAAGAAGAGAGCAGAGGATCATACAGCTTGAATACTAGAATCATCAATTTCATTTAACTCTTTATTCCTGAAATCCTCATCTTCAATTTTCAGGTTATCCACGTGTAATTCGGATACGTCTTTATTATCAGACGTGGACGCATCGGCAGCTGCTCCTTTACTCGATTCTTCTTGTTCTTCTTCAGAGTCTACTTCATCTCCCCATGATCTCTTTACCTCCGCCATTTGCGGCTTTGCTTCTACTTTCTCCGCCGCCGCCGCCATTGTCTCATTAGCGTCTGCCATTATCTTTTTGGTTTACCGGTGGCTTCTAGAGAAAGTCCGATTCAGATCGGTGTAAATGTAAAGAGAAATGAGATTAAAGAATTAGGGTTTATATAGTGAGGGATTTTTTAATCTAAACGTGAGCGGTAGAGTTAATTTAGCGTAATATTTAAGCGGTAAATTCAAGTTAGCTTCATATTTAAGCACCGTTTTTTACCATTAAAACCCAATTACCAGTAAAACAAAATATTTTTATAATTAACTAAAATAACTTATTTTCTTTTAATTTCCATCATGTCATTCCATGTGGCATTAAATGGGGAGATTACTTTTTTCAAATTTCAAATTTTGCTATTTAAGATTTTTATTATTTTATACGAGTGTTTCGACTTTTTTAAAATATATCGAATGAGTATTTTATCGTCTTTCAATCACCGATGTGGTAAGAGATAAATATAAGTATAATTTTTACTTAAATTTATATTATATTAGTATAAAAAAATCATCTGATTCTTTTTATTAATAAAAAAAATAAAAATTCAGACATCGAAATATAAAATTTCAAAAAAAAAACTAATACAGCTATAATAATTTATTTTAAAATACTTTTTTCAATCTCGTAAACAGAAACAAAATGAATATATTTTTTCCATAAAAATAAGCAAAAGCCAGTGTATTTGAATTGTTTTGGATCGTTGAAATCGAATCAGATCAAATCGAGAGATCATGGGGCTTAGTTTTACGAAGCTGTTCAGCAGGCTGTTTGCTAAAAGGGAAATGAGAATTCTGATGGTGGGTTTGGATGCAGCTGGTAAAACCACTATTTTGTACAAGCTCAAGCTTGGTGAAATTGTCACCACTATCCCTACCATTGGATTCAATGTGGAGACTGTGGAATATAAGAACATCAGCTTCACAGTTTGGGATGTTGGAGGTCAAGACAAGATTCGTCCTTTATGGAGGCATTACTTCCAGAACACTCAAGGCCTCATATTTGTGGTGGATAGTAATGACAGGGATCGTGTTGTTGAGGCAAGGGATGAGTTGCATAGAATGTTGAATGAGGATGAACTGAGAGATGCTGTCTTGCTTGTATTTGCAAACAAACAAGATCTTCCCAACGCAATGAATGCTGCAGAAATAACTGACAAGCTCGGGCTTAACTCTCTTCGTCAACGCCACTGGTACATCCAGAGTACTTGTGCAACATCCGGAGAGGGCCTTTATGAGGGGCTGGATTGGTTGTCTAACAACATTGCTAGCAAGGCTTGAGAAAAAACTCGAAGATTTTGGTGTGCATTTCTGGGAAGCCAAGTTCACGTTTTGTTCGGAGAGATTGCGATTGTAATAGCAGAATGTTGATTTAGATATGCATAAAATACAATATGGATGTGTGCAATCTGTCTTTAGCTAGTAAGTAAATCTTGAAAACATAGTTATGAATGACTATAATGCTTTGTTTGAAAAAAAAAGTGTACACAAAAATTTGAAATTATATATTTTTTTTATTTCTTTTTTTACCAAACTCTGTCAACTACAACTCTCACCATCGCTTGGTATATTTTTTTTATGAATTGAATTATATTAAAGACCACGAGAAATGGCCAAAAATAACCGATATAAACTTAAGCTATTTTTTTTTAGGTTTAATGACATATTTTAAATTTTAAGATAAAGATTTAGAATTTAGAGAAAAGAACACATAAAATTTAGAGTATTTTGAATTACAAATCGATTCTATTTCGCAATTCAATTAAATATTGAGATTTGCTATAATTCATTAATAGAGATGTTTTAAATTTAACACCTAACTAATACAATACATGTTTTTTTAGAGCTAAACATAAACTCACAAAGTGATTTTTAAAGACTAATCACACATCTATAAACACTAATGATAAAAAAATTGATATCAACAATAAAAAAAACAATCAATTAATTAATGATGTACAATAAATGAAAAAGACAATAGAATTGAATGCTTATATGTAATACCCAGAAAATTTAAGGATATAATTTTAAAAGATCGGACGGTGAGATTAGTCCCGTTGACTTTTAGGCCGGGAATAGAAAAGTTAATTTGACAATTTAAGGCTTTAATCGAGTCAAATTGTGTGAATTATGTGATTACGTGTTAGAAATAAATTGCATGCTATTTGTTATGTGCAGTGGCATTTTCGTAAATAAATGCAAAGTATTTTAAAATGAGTTTTTTTAAAATATTTTAAAATGGGTTAAATATGAAATTTGACTTTTTAAGGTAAAATAATATTTAAGAATGCATCGGAAATAGTTTTTAAGAAAATATTTTATTTATATTAAAAACCGTCAAAATAGTTGTTAATAAATAAAATTAAATAAAAATGAAAACAATTTGTGCAGAGACAAAATTAATAAAAAGGGTTGTAGAGATTGGACACATGGCCTTACATGTGTCATTCTTACCTACAAACTTAACTCCCAAGTTTGCATGTGATATTACTTTATTTTTATTACCAAAAATAGCAAAACATTTTTATTACTAAAAAGTAACTCTCCTTCTTCTCCATTTTTCTCTCTAAAACCGTACCCACCCACACTACCACCTTCAACTCCATTTTTCTTCACTTTTGAACCAAACTAAAGGTAAATTACTTGTTTATAATATTTATTAAACATGAATGAAGCTTTTATGTGGTGTTTATTTCGAATTTGTGTGGGTAATAATTTTGAAGTTTAAAAATTCGGAATTTTCTATAGATTATAGTTTTAAAAGATGATTAAGTTAATGGGTTTTATTTATTTTAAGTTTTGATTCGTATATTTATATGGAATGATTTTAAAAGCTTCAAAACTTATACTTTTCTTTAATTTATGACTTTAATGGATGATTAAACTATTGGGTATTTGTTATTTTTGAGTTTTGGTGCTTAAATCAAAGTGTTGAGTTTTGGGTGTTCTTGAAACAAAGTTTTGATTTTTAAATTGATAAAAATCCGAAAATTCCATGGAGTGTTCTTATATGAAATTTTGAGAATTTGAGTGTTCTTGAACTCTAGAGAAAAAGGTTAAAGATTTAATTATTTATTAAATCCGAAAATTATAAGAATAAAAATATGTGTTGGGTTTGTATGGATTGTTGGTTTTAAGCTAAAAGAAAATATATTTTTATAAGAAATAAATTAAATCCGAAAATTTTATGGGTGTTTTATGGTTTAATGTGGGTGATTTTTCTAAGTTCAAAATGTTTGATTTTTATCTCAAATATAGACTTCTAAGAATGATCAAAGACATGGGTTGAATTTATTTTAAAATTATGGTGAATTTTTCAAAGGTCTATGCTTTAAAAATGTGAAATAAATCCTTTGAATTTTCATGATTTAATTAAATCCGAAAATTACATGTATAATATAGATATGAGTTTTGATAATTTAGAGTTAAAAATAACATGTTAGTATTGTTGCTAAAATTTCCATGTAATATGATTTTTATTTGGAATTTTTACATGCTAAAGTTGATTTTATTTATGGAAGTATGTTATATGATAAATTGTTAGAATTTTGTACATGCAACGTGGATTTATGGTTATATGGATTATTTGAGAGATACAAAGAAAAAAAATGAAAAGTCTTGTATGATTGTTTATGTTAAAAGTGGTTAAGTGGTGATATTGCATGTTAAAAATATTTAACATGACTATATGATTGATTGGTTAAATGATTGTTGATTATGTGTTATTATGGTATCTTTTGATCTTAGTCAGTAGAAATTCAAGTGTGTTATGTGGTTAATTTCATAGATTATTGAAATGTACATTTGATTGATTTTTAAGTAAAAATGGGCGGTAGAAAATGAGACTTGACCGAGGCCGAGAGGGGCCGAAGCCAAAAATCGGAAGGATAATTCCCGATATGGATATTGAACGGATGTTGATTTTGGACTTTAATTCTAAAAGATAGAATTTGTTAATTGGTCTAAAATTGGAGGAAGAAGGAAAATAAGAAATTTAAATAAATAATAAAAGTGAGTATATTTATATTACTTTATTTTAAAGTATATGAAAATAGAGTTTTGAAATTTTGGGCTAATGTGATAAGAGTTTTTATATAATGGGCTTGTTGAGAAATGAATCCAAAAGTCTAAAAGAGTAAGAATTAAAGAGTTAGAATGGTTAAAGCCTAATTAAATTAGATTAGCAATTTATTAAAGAATAAGATATTGAGCTAGAAATAGAACGGAGTAATGAGAACCCGAGAGTGGAAGTAAACCCGAATTTTAATAATTAAAATATTATTAATTAGTTCGGTAATTAATGGATAAGGGCAATGTGATAAAAGAAAAATAATTATTTGTGAATAATTATGAAAGGCCATAGATGAGGAATGAACCTTGAATTTATTTCAAGTGTTTTCCTGAATCGAACCCGAGAGAGTAGGTTCGTAATTCTCGAAGAGTCGAGAATGAGAAGGAATTGTGAATCGGTTACGTTGAAATAACGACCGAAAAGGATAGTGTTTTGTGAAAAGTTTTTAATGTGATGATTGTTTGTATACGATATGATATTGTGTTTATGTGGCTACGTGTTTAGAGGTCGGTAATAGATTTAGAATTCTATTTTGAAATCGACTTAACACGATTCCTGAATATAGATGTGACGGAAAGTCAACTATTGACGGATCAAATTGAAGGAGCACCGGTTGGAATAGACCGAGTGGCTAATAGTGGATCATCGTGGCGTATTTAATTATTTATGGAGCGACAGTCTGTGAGTTTGCATTATTACATGCATACATTAAAGTAATAAAATTATTATTATTATTACTTTAATGTGGAAATTAATGTCATAAAGCATTTTAAATATATCGTATATTTATTTTGAGTAAATAAAATTATTATGGAATGAGTCTATGAAATGTGCCATCCTATTGGGCTCTAATAGAACTATGTGATCACTAGTTATTGCATGCATATTTATTTTTATGTAAAGTGGAATGGCTGTGTGAATCTAGACGACGGTCTAGAAGTCTGAGACGACGGTCCAGACATTGCGGGAGAGCTTCTAAGACGACGGTCTAGAACCCCGAACAAGTTAACGGCGATGGAACGATAGAGTTCGGCCGATTGATTTAAGAACTAACGACGTCATGGAGCATTAAATGTTATCGGTCGTTGAGTTCGTGAGAAAAGTTGGAAACAGTCTAAAGAAAGGTTTAGAACTGTAAATGATAGTGGAAAATAAACTAAAGTCGAGCGAATGTACGGGTTCAGCCGACTAGTTTATGAATCTCAGTCTGAAAGAAGACTTAGAGGAAAATGGATTAGAAATGGCATTGCATTTGAAATTTTACGTTTCTGTGACTAAACCGGTAGTAAATATCTTAATATTCCCATTTTATAACGTGTTAAATTATTTAATGTGTGTTTGTAAATTGTGAACTCACCAGTATATCTGACCCACGTTGTGGAACTATTTTTCAGGAATATTGCCTGTGTTTGGACGAGATTTCATCTTTTTGATTCTTGAAGTCTTCGTTTTGCGTATATGGTAATTGGTCTTATTTTGATCTGTAGAGCTGCAGTAGAATAGATAGACAGACGCCTTAGCATGTCAGTATTTGCGATGTTTGCCACGTATGAACTCTGTTTTGTTTTCATCGCACGATTATAATATATTTTAACGACATGCATTAAGGTATTGGAAATAGTTGCAACCCGGGTACACGGTAGTACCGGGAGTTTTGAGATACAGTGTAAAGAAAACTGTACGCAACTATGTTATGTGTATAATGTGGGGCCCAGCGTGGCTATATGCATGATTGCATGTTATCGGTTTTGTAAAAGACGGTATTCGAGGAATACGCGTTAAAACGATAACCAGTAATTGAAAAGTAACGGTTTTAATTTAATGAATGTGTTTGCATAATGAAATGCATTTAAATCCATAATGAAATGGTCTGCATAGTGAAATGCAGTTATCACCATAATGAGATGGTGTGTGCATAATGAGATGCATTATTAACCCTAGTGAAGTGGGTATGAAATTTGAATACATTAATTAAATAGGAAATTAATTGTAAAGTTTCATCATGATTTTATCGGAACGTTTTTAAACGGAGATTTTAAAATGTTCGAAAATATGTTTTGAATTCCGCGAAAAATTTGAAGTGATTTTTAAAGTGTTTTTAAGGCTTGCTACGGGTTTCGGAGCAACCACTTTCATTCCCTAGCGCCGGTCTCGACGCCGAGAATCGGGTCGTGACATTATACTTGTTGTTTTTAGAGTGTCTAACCACGAAGTGATTGAGGGGAATCTATAACTCCAACAACTCTCTTCTAAATTTTCCAAGAGAAGACTTAACTTTTGCTGAAAACAGTTGTGTCACGCCTGCAACATATCTTCTGGTCAAGTGTGCCAATCAACCTGAGCCATGTGTCTTATCCTTTAGGGGGTTTGAATATAACTGTTGGACCTCCGATGGCTCTCTATGTCAAACTCGTGACATAGCCTCATCGCCCCGCAATTTTTATCCTTTTTTAATTGTGTAACAAGTCAACATGTCACGCTCGTGATACGATATTATCGCACCTCGCGCCCCAAATGTCACGGGTGCGGAATTTTCACTGGAATGAAAAAATATGGACTTTTCGATTCTCGCTAGAAACCTTTAAATCGATCCATGAAAGTTTTGGTAGGATTCTATACACGAATAAATAATATTAAAACCTCTAAATTGATTGTCAAAGTCAAATTTAGAGAGATCAAAAGAATTTGATCTAATAATTTTCCCTTTTTAATTTTAACAATCAATTTACTCAAATTGCTAAATTTAAAACAGTTCAAATGAATTTTAACTCCCCCTAACTTTATGCACAATAACTAACAATAATATTTAAAACATGAAGCAATAAAAAATATAAGCATTTAGACATTTAGTAGAATTTGCAATTTTGAGAGAAATTTAAAACAAAAACAAATATTTTTCTTTCTCTGTCAAAAACAAAAGGACTTAATTATAGCTAAAAGAATACCAAATGAAATGACAAAATATATAAAATAAATATAATTTTTGATTATTGCAAAAAAAAAAAAAAAACAAAGGCAAACTATCATTACTAATAGAACAAGAGGAAAATACAAAACGTTAAGATAAACATTAAACACACAACACATGTATTCCACAACTAGTAAAAATACAAGGTATTTTTGGCTAAAAATGTAAAATTTTAATTGAAAAAAAAGGATGGAAATGCAAAGCAAAGTCTTCGATCTTAATCACTTTCGGTTTCTTCCACCTCATCTTCATCATCATATCCATCATATATGGAAGATGGATACGATGGATACAATTTTGAGAAAATTAAGGAATATATTGTATTTTAAAAAATAATAGTAAATTATACCTTAATAAGAAAAAGATAGAAAAAATACTTCACCTTTTTAATACTTTTATTTTTTTACTCTAAAGTCTTTTTTTATTATAAAAATACTTATTTTTTACTCTAAGCATTTTAATATTACTCTCTTTTTTATTTTCCAGATTTTTTTCTCACTTTCTCTCTCTCTCTTCTTCTTCTTTTCCATTTTTTTTTCTTCTTCTTCTTCTTCTCCATTTTTTTCTTCTTCTTCTTCTTCATTTTTTTTTTATCACACCGCCGCTGTTTCTTCAACGATCCATTATTACTCCGCCTTCGCTTCGTCTTCACTCCGCCGTCGATTCGCCATTCTTCCATATTTTAGCGATTTTTTTCTTAAATCGTGGTGATTATTACGATTATTTTAACTCTCAGATCTTAAAAAATTATTCTTGAATTTCTTCAGTTTAAGATCTGAAAATCTGCATTAAAAATAATTTTATGATGGAAAAAATGATTTTCTGCAGAAAACAACGTCTGATTATCATATCGTTATCACTATGACGTTATCATATCGTTATCATAACACTGCAGCGAAAAACAATTTTTTTATCAAGGAAAGTGCTTGATTATCATTTCGGTATCATTAACGTTAGCATATCTATATCATTAACGTTATCATATCAATATCATAATAGTATACGGTTATGATAATAATATGATAAGATTATGATAATAGTATGATAAAGTTATAATATAGTTATGATAAAGTACGTCATGATAATGTTATGATAATATTTTTTGATACTATTATGATAAAGTATATTGTGATAATGTTATGATAAGTTTATGATAAAAGGTTACGATATAGTTATGATAAAAGTACGTCATGATAATATTATGATAATAATATGATATAGTTATGATAAAAGATAAATAACGTTATGATAACAGTATGATAAATTTGATGATAATAATATGATACCGTTTGATAATAATATGATAAGGTATAATAAAATATTATGATAAAATTATGATAAAGTACGTTATGATAATGTTATAATAATATACTATTATGATAAAGTAGGTCATGATAATGTTATGATAAAGTACGTCATGATAATGTTATGATAATATAGTGTTATGACAAAGTACGTCATGACAATGTTATGATAGCAGTATGATAATCAAATATTATTTTTTATAGAATTTTTTTTATTTTCTGCAGTATTATGATAACGACATGATAATGTCGTGATAATGATATGATAATCAGACGCTGTTTTTCCGCAGAAAATCGTTTTTTTTTTTGCAGAAAATTATTTTTTTCAGATGAAAATCGTTTTTTCTACAAATTTTTAGATCTGGAACTGAAAAATTGTAAGATTGATATTTTTTAGATTTGTAAGTTAAAATAAACCATAAAAATTACAGAATCGATAATTAAATTTCAAATAATATTGGAACGACGGTAATACAACGGTAATACGACGGCGGAGCGATGGCGGAGAGACGACGAAGGTGATGGTGGAGCGATGACGGAGGTGATGGCGGAGAAATAATGAAGAAGGAGGGAACAAAAATGGAGAAAAAAGAACCACATAAAAAATAGGGGGGGGGGGGGGAGAGAGAGAGAGAGAGAGAGCTGTTATAGTAAAATTCTGAATATTTTGACATGAAAAGTATAAAAGTAATTAAACAAAAATCTTGAGGTATTTTTAATATCTTTTCAACACTGAGGTAGTATTTTCTATTATTCTTTTATTTTAGGTAAACACCTAATAAACCCTACAATTTTGCATATAGCCTATGTCAAGTTCCATCCGACCAAAACGAGTCTTCAAATTGATGAATCTATTCACACACGTCTCAAAATTATCCATCCTTCCAAACATACGCATTTTGGCTATACTGAGTGAAATTGATCCGTTGGTTGATCACTTTGTAAAAAACAATAGGTTTACATTTAATTTACATGTTTCTCTATACATTATTAGAGAGTATATACATATTGACAGAGAGTGAAAGGTCTTGGATTTGAATTCCACTGAGAGAAAAATTGTGCTTTAAAAAAAAAATCTAATCAATACAGTTGACCGATTGACCACCGCGGTTGATCTACTATTGACCGGCCCGTTAGCCACCATCCTTCGGCCGGTTAGACCATCACCAATTGGTCAGACTATTTTTGGTCCAACCGCCACCTAATTTCTTTCTCATTAATCCTTGATAATGGGTAAAGTAGGATTAAATATATTTTAAAATATAAATGAAAACTTTTAAAATCAATTGAAAAATTTCTGAACACTTTTTGTTTTTGAGTCGCTAACACTTTTTGTTTTTGAGTCGCACTTTTTGTTTTTGAGTCGCTAACGTATAGTTTTATAAATTTAAAAAAATTATTCGAAAGAAAAGGGGATAGATGAAGTAAAGAGTTTTTTTTTAATGAAAACTGAAGAATTTCTAACGAAGAAGAAAACAAGGAGTTTTTTTTGGTACAAGATTCATGAGGTTTTCTGAATGGGTCTCAACAATGAGACGATACTTTTAGACCTTTCACATTCAGACTAATTCCCACTCGAACTGTGTAGGTTCCTTGCGCGAGGTAAATTTAGACCCCAAATTTTAAACGGTTGCATGTATAAGTATAGTTCGAACCCGCGACCTCACTTAAGACAAAATAGTGTCTTATCAACTCATCTGCGCCTTGGGATTGAAAGTAAGGAGTTTTTAACGAATAATAAACAGGGTTAATGCCATAAAAATTCACAAACTTTACACGTTTTTTCATTTTAATCACGCCGTATAAAAATCGTCATTTACATACACGAACTACCAATTATTTTCAAATTCATACACTGTTCAAAAATCCGGTAAAAATTGATGAGCTGACAATCGGATAGTGACATGTCATAACGAACGAGATAGTGACATGTTAGCAAGTTTTGCCAAATTTTTATACGGTATATGGATTTGAATTTTTTTTGATAATTGGTGTATGAAAGTGATGATTTTTAAACGACGTTATTAAAATGCGAAAACGTGTAAAATTAGTAAATTTTTATGACATTAACCCTAATAAAACTATAAAAATATTATTATGGTAAAACTATAGTTTGACAATGAATTTTAAAATTTAGTATATATGTTACACTTGATTTCAAATTGAATATAACATATGCTAAATTTAGCACAAAATCTAACATTTGCATTTAAGTGAAATTTAAAGATTAAATGTTAAATTATAGATTTGACAACATATTTTAGGATTGCATTTCAAATACTCTTACATTCTTCTTTCAAAAGAATAAAAATACACATAGCGAAACCAATTAAAAAAATGTCCAGGACTTGTATATGTATAAATTAACATGATTAGTAAATAAGAGTGTGCATTCGTATAATTGAATCAAATCAAACTTTTATTCTTTTAGAACATAACCAAACTACATTAGTAAAATTTCAATCTTTTTTTCTTAAAACTAAATCGAACTAAAATTGTAGCCTCAGTTAATTTTTCGATACGGTTTGTACCAAAACGCAACTGAATTTTTTTATTTTTAAAATAAAATAAAACAAAAAGTTGAACTGTTTTTATAATTTCAAACTGAAGCGAACATAATTTATTTGTTCGATTCAGTTATCGGATTGATTCAATTTTTGAACACTCTTATTAGTAACTGAAACCAAGTTGAAGTCCAAGAGCAGCATGGACAAGAAAAAGTGTCATGATGCCACTGCCCAATATCCCATGAACATTTCTCAATCCTGGGTTTTCCTGTATATCATCATTAAAAAAAAATACTATTTCAATACAGATAAGCAATAACATATAATAAAGTAATATATAGTAAAGTTAATTAGTTGCTGATTTCGTTGATTAGGAGCTCATATTACCTTAAATAATGTTGGTAAAACTGCCTGTATGGTCAATAGAGTTAGGCCAATAACACCAGTAACAGCATGAGGACTGCACATATATTATCAACATTTTGTTAGTCCATAAATATATAAATAGTCTTCTTTTTATTGATTTAAGGTGATAAATTCTCATTTAATTAGTCCGATGTGTTCGTATAAAGACTCGAAACTGAGATTATCAATCAAAAGATCGGTAGGTTTGTAATCTTTATTAATTTTAAAATACTTTTTACCACCAACTTAAATTATACTAATATAATGGGAGGAAAACATTATAATTTAATCTAGAAGAATTTATATAAGTATACCTCTCAAGGATTGGTTTATCAGAAGTAAGTAAAGATATTATTCCACCAGTTGCTCCAAGAGCAAAGAAGAAAAACATTCCTCCTAAAAGCTTTGGATGCAAGTCTTTAGCCATAGCCTTCTCCTCCTGAGTGCATACATACAACATATCAAGGTATGACTAAACCGATGACGAAAATTTCTTATCTAGACCGGATTCATATTTTATTTATGGATCCAATCAATCATATGTTAGAAAATAAGATTTGAGGAAAAAGAAAATAAGAATATTGAATCTATGAATAAAGCATGAACCCGGTCCAGATAAGAATTTCACCAATATAATCAAGATGGACATTTGAAAAATATTATGCAATGATCTTACCATATTATCAGAAAATTTGATTTTAAATCCAAGGTATGTTCCATAGCCACCCATGGCAAATAGCACAACAGCCTAAACCAAATAAGTTTAGAAATTATTTAGAACAAAAGCATTGGACATGAATTAGTTGACTAGAAAAAGAAGTATAGATGATGGTACCATGTTGCCAGGATGACCCCAATGCACTAACCAGTCAGGAAGATTGAATGATTTCACAAGCTCAACGAAAGGTCCGAAGAGAGACCTCACTGTCCCAGCTGAAATTCAATTTTTCAATCTTGTTACATTTATTTACTAAACAATGACCAGTAAAGATGGCAGCGCGGCGGAATCAGAAAATCAAAATGGCTGATGCTGACTAAACAAGATCTAAACGAATGCACACTCCTAAAATTACAGCAATAGTGATTATGAAACTAATGCTGCAGAAGCTACTTTAAAGACTAAAAAAAGCAAAATAAAATAAAATATAGAAGAATGTGAATATATATGTTTACCTCCGGGAAGAGCAGCAACAACTAGCAGCGGTAAAGGAGTGAAAGAGTACAACAATGTCTCTGTAGGCAGCTCCTCCACATGTTCCGCAGCTTCTTCGTCAACCTCCGGATAGTCGGGTTTCTTGATTGCAAGAGATGGAAACATACATTTTCTCCTTGTAGAAGCAGACACTGCCTCATTTAATGGTGTTTTGAATAGAGTTGGAGTAGGCTGAGAGTAAGCAGGAAATGATGAGAATAGGGACTTGTTTAGAGAAGGAGATAAAGCTGCATTCACCATAGCCATGATTATAAGATATTTGTTTGAATATTTGAGGAGAAGATGGTAAAATTTCTCTAGAAGAAGAGAGAAATTTCTGGGATAAAAGAGAAGAGGTTACAGAGATGGGCAAAGAAAAGGTTATGATTTAGACACGACTGTGGTCTCCACACGCCCAACAAGCTTCACAATTGAGACTAACATTTTAAAATCTAGTACACTATAACACACCTATTCATTTTGTATACGTGATATAATAAAAAAATTCATTAGATTTAAAGTCTCGGATTAATATTCTCACTTTTTATAAAATTTATCTGTGTTTCGATTTCTTTTATATCATTACATTTACGCTACAAAATACAATATTATATTCAATAGTTTAATAAATATGCACATTCTTCCATCAACAACTGACAATGATCTACTTAAAAGAAAAGCAAGTAGCTAAAATAGTGAATACAAATCAAATCAAGAGTTCCAAAGAAGGCCTTCCATTCTAAATCTCTGCTAAATTGATTATTGCTCAATCTAAATTTATATCAGTGTCAACTATACATACATGAAACAACTCCTTTTCTTATTAAGCAACTTCAATTTCTCCTAAGAAATTTCCTAAAAAAAAAATCTAAATTAGTTCCTCTACGTTCTCTAGAACGGGAAACACAACTCAAATTTATACAGAAAATCGATGAAAGCTTTGTACACGACAGGGCTAAGAGCCTACAATCCCTAATTTTCATGGTAGAATCTTGCATAAGTTACCATGTTCCGTATACAGGTCCCAAATTTAACCTCTTTCGCCCATCTGATGTTATCAAAACATGAACTGATCAAAGTGTTCTGCAATGCAAACAAGAACCAAATATAAGTGATAAGTGAGTATTATGCAAAACAAGAACCCAAACATTCCAAAATGAGAGCAGACGCTATTAACATATTTCGTCTTAATAAGTGTCTGGAAAAAAGAAATAATTTAACCCAAAATCCAACTTGAAAATAGAAGTAATTCAAACGAAATCCAACTTAAAATATGACGCTAAAACTACCCTGGTTGTGAAAAATTAAAATCTCAAGCAGCAAAAATTAGCTGAAACATGCAAACATAGACGCAGTAGTTTCCAGAAATGCAATACTAAGGTGCATGAATGTTCTATAAAATTTCAAGCCATGTATTCTAAGTAATCATGTAGTAGGGGACCAGCATCGTCTAACTGTAATTGAGCCTTCAGAAAAAATGCTCCGATCTCACAGTTAAAGGTCTAATACACAGTTCTAGTCTGTTGACCTATCCTGACAGGCTCACAATTCCTGTATTGATGTTAAAATTAGTTGAGGGTTTCTGAGAAGTAAATATTTCGTTTACCTTTGAAGATCAATTAGATCGTCTTCCAAAAGTAAAGTATGCTGTGATACACATTCATCCAACAACTCGGAGAATATTGTTCGAAAATCCACCCCTGGTAACCACCTCTCCTTGAGGATCAATCGTCCAATGGCCGTCAACAATGAATTTTATCTACAATAACAAAGTGTGAAGTTAGATAATAGAAGCAAAAGGTGAATAGGAATTCTTTAACTAATTTTTGAGCTCTGCTCTTTCAGCAACAGTCGGCCAATATTTTAGAGAAAGTTAAATGATTTTATTAACTCTAAAAAACAATCAGTAGGTAATAGGTCAAACACCAATATCATAATATTTTTTTTTCATTCAGTTGAACATCTAGAGTCTAGAGACGGTGTTGTGGCATTAAAAGTTGGCAGAAGATACCGATGATCATACCTCATACACACCAGGATATAGCCACAGCATTGTTGACCAAAGTTTGGATTTCCTGCAAAAAAGTGCCATTATTTTAAGTTCATTATTTGAGGGAGTTCGAAGAAAAATGAGAGGAAAAGAGATGAAGACAGGGTTATGACATTTGAAATTATCCTAGAAGAGGGACCAAGAGCTTATATATTACGTGGAGCAAGATTTCTAAATAAGTCCTTAGACTTCTAGAATTATTTCTCTATATACAACCTTAGAATGAAATTTGAGTTTGATAAAGTCAAAGATTTCTGCAATTAGAATTGTGTTGATTCAATTCTCTTTCTTTTTCCCTTTGGTGCGATTCCTAAATCTAGGTGCAATTCCTAGAAAAACTAGTTATTCTTTCTTTATTTTCTCTTAATTTCCAGACTTCAGATCCTATTTTTCAAGTTTGGTTCTGGTGATTTCTACTTATAATTAGCTAGACCTCTGAAATCTGTCCTACATCACTGGTTCAGCTCAATGTATAACTAATATGGGTCACTTAGGCCATATGAATCTATTTACATAAATGTTATGCTCTAAATAAGAACCAAATGGAAAATCAAATTCTGCTAATATTCTGCAACAACAGCAACTTGATAAAATCTAATGGTAGCCATATATGTTTATTAGTGACAGTGTTTCAATGAATGAAAGAAGTAGGGTATTTAAAAAGAGAATAGTAAAAAGCACTTTGCTTAATGAAAGATAACAAGTTATTTTCAGGAACGCAGGTAAGTGAAAACTAAACACCTTAAAATCCAATATTTAACTAGTAAAATGTTGCAATTTTGTAGACAAATCATAATAAACATAAAGATATAAACAACCTTGACCGAGAATGATCTATAATGCTAGAAGATGTCTTAGGATCCAGTTTAATATTGTGGTGCCAACCATTGAAACTGCCCGCCACTTCCACAATTTCAGCATCCCCGTTGTATTGAATCTCGACCTAATACAATGAGACACTGAATCAACAATAAGGTACTGAAACCAGATTATGGAATAGCATGGTATGGAATAGCTATTCCATAAGGAATGGAATAGCCATTTTTTACTTTTTGGGAGGAATACTTATTCCTAAATCATGGAATAACAATTCTACAGAGTTACTATTCCATGAACCAAAGTAATAGCTTTTCTACATCGAATAGCTATTTTATTCAGGACCTATTCCATGAACCAAACATAGCCTAAATGTTTTTTAGAAACAAATCAATGAATAGTTGAATACAAAGAGAAAATTAGCATATCCTTTATTTTAATATCCTAATTATGGTCTAACATTTCTTTAATGCTGTAGAATATAAGTGATTTTTGGATTTAGGGGAGTAATTTTATTGACTGTTTTGACATTAACATCGAGAAAGAACAATTCCTCTAACTAGTAGTTTTTTCCTCGGAAAGTCAATATTTATCAAATCTCAAAGCATACAAGTTTTTCCAAATAAAAAACATTTGTTTCATGCTTTCAACAACCAAGATTTAACTGAATTAATTTGATATATAATTTAATGTATTCATAGTGTTACCTCTACTAGTCCATAAAGACTTTCTTCAGCAGCAAGCAGTTCAGCACCCTTTTCCGAGACAAGTTTTTGAGCTTTTCGAATTTCCATTTCAGCCTTGTTTTGTAAATCAGATAAAGCAAGCTAAAGACAACAAGACAATATCAAATTGATTAAGTTGTTGCAACACAGACTATATGTAGCAAAAAGAACCAAACAAACCGTATTGTGGCAAATGCAGTAATAACATCGGCAGTACAAATATCAACATTTTGAATATTTAATTGTCGAACCATGTTGCACTAGTTACCTTTTCCTTCTCAATTTGTTCCTTTAAAAGTGATAATTCCAACTCCTTTTGATGCTAAGCAAAAGATCAAACACATTAGCAATGAGCTTCATCATCTTAGAACTAGAGGACATACAGGTTTCAGGAAAATATATATATATATATATAGATACCAGCATAAATTTGAGACGACTAATCTCCGCTCCGTTCTCTCTTTTGCTTGTCTGTATCAGGGAAAAATGAAAACCAACAATTTAAACTAAAAAAAAAACAGCAATCAGTAGATAGTAATGTTTATAACAGTAACAGCCATAGCATTACACTAACCTCAACATCCAAATTCTTGTCAAGATCAGAACTGACTAGACTTTCAGATGGTAAATCATCATTCTTGGATATTGATATAATCCCAGGCCATGGAAAAGGAGCATCACTTCTGTTAACGGCATGTTTATTGTTCTCCTCAGAAAGGATTTTTGACTGAATCTCAATCTCATTCCCTTGTTCATTGGAACCCATGCTTTCTTCAGCACTCTCATCTAATATGCCATAGACATTATCTGATCATCAAGTATCTCCATATACTCAGCTTCAATTTTCAAAGTACCGAATAATAAATATCAAAACTTTCAATCACCTCGAAGGGGTGATGAAACAAGATTGTAATCAACTTACCCTCAACGGCATCCAAGTCTCCACTCTTAATGAACTTCGCTACCTTCTCTTCCAAAGATGAATTGGCTACTGGTTCAATAGGCAGGCAATTATTGCCATTGGCTTTGAAAGCTAGAACACCGCTACCATCATTGGTAGAATTTTCCATGTTTAATACTTCATTCCTAATTGAAATGTCTTGAACCATATCAGTTACCTTCTTATCCTGATCTTTTAATAAATTTACTGCCTTTTCCTCTAATGAGTGATCAACTAAAGATTCTACAGGCACACAGCTTTCAGAATTAGGATTGGAACCATAACCCCCATTCAAACTTCTATAAGAGTTATTCATAGCCAAAACTTCAGCTGAAAAGGATTTATCTTCAGACATGCTAGAGAACTCAAATTGTCCTACATTATCAGAGAACAATGGCAAGGAAATATCTTCATCACCATGTTTATCCTCGTCATCCAGATTTTCAATATTATATGTGGGCGATGAAGAAGTTATATCCCCATCCATACTTTTAATCTCATTTGGTAACACATTAACTAACGATTCTAACGGCATGCTACTGCATTCAGGAGTTATGACGTCATTACCAGAATCGTCCTGGATCGAAACTTCTGTAGCTAAAGAACTTTCATCAGTAGCACCTTCCACCTTCTCGTCTAACTTTCTCCCAACACTTGATCCATCAATTTCGGCTTCCATGAAATCCGAAAGCAGTTCTCTTATAAACTTGTATCCTCTCCGCCTCACAATGTGTGCAAGATCAATCCTATTAAAGATTTAAAAAGAAAAAACACAATAAAAAATCAAATTATAAAACTATCTCTTGAAGTAAACATGTCAGGTCCAAAGTTTTATTTCTCTTTTTCCAATTGAAAAATACAACAAAAGGATATCAGAACTGAAGATGTTACTGCCATTGGTATAAATTTACATTATTAGAAAACAGAGAACATGCAAGAAATGAAGTAAAAGAAGCAAGAAAAAAACAAACCTTCCATTATCAGAAAACTCCTTCATAGAGGGAACATGACCCTCAGGAAGTCCAACAGCAGCTACAAACTCCTTAATATCATTGCACAGCTCCGTGTTGCTCTTTACTTTTCTTCCTGCCCTATAAATCCACCATATCAATTCAACTAACAAGTTAAAAAAGGCAGAAATCAATAAATTTTGAGGGGAAAAACAAGAAGAAGAAGACAGCACGCAGGAACATGAACCTGGATTTGTTGGCCGAACAAATGCAAAAGTTGAAATCTTTTCGAGTTGGGTAGTGGTGGGTATTTGAGAAAATCTTGCATTCTTCATAATTTAAGAAAAGTTTACGGGAAGACAGATAAAGAAAGTGAGGGAATTGATAGAGAGTAGCCATGTGAGCGTTTTTGAGCAAGCATTTGGTGGGGAAGTTGAAGAGCTTAATTTGTGGGTATTTGTAATTGTGTAAAATGCTTTGTGTTTTGAAAGAAATTTGTGGATTAAAAAGAATAGGTATATACTTAACAGTTAATGCTAAAATTATCACCGTTAGGCTTTCAAAAACAAATGTAAAAAAAATTTATTACTGTCAGTGTCAGTGTCAGTGATGAGTGTGGACTAAATTTCCAGTTCTGCGCATAATAAGGTGGTGTTTCTATTTATTCTATTTACTTTAAAAAGAACAAGGACAAATATACCCCTAATGTTTGAAGTCATAAACAAATATACCTCTAATAAGTCTAAAAAAATACAAATAAACTCCTAACAACGTCTTTTGAAAAGCGCAAATATATTTCTAACGTTGTTAAAAAAGGACAAATAAGTCTTTATTTTAACGGCGAGTTAACAGTATGTACACAGTGTGTAAATTTTGCAGACATTGTAAAATTTAATTTTACATGATAATTCTAAATCCACGAATTATATCTTTTGGTACAGGATACATGAGGTGTCCTGAGCGGATCCCAACTACGAGACGACACCTTTAAACCTTCCACATTCAGACTAATCCCCACTCGAGCCGGGTAGTTCCCTTGCGGGAGGCAAAGCTCTGACCTCAAGTTTTAAACGGCTGCATACATGAGTACGGTTCGAACCCGCGATCTCACTTAAGCTAAAAGAGTGCCTTACCAACTCATCTACGCCTTCGGGTTACGAATTATATCTTTTAAGTTTAAGGTAGATTTAATATGTAGTTGTCAAATTTAGGTAAAAGTGATTCTTTTCCGCAAATTTAGACTTTTTTGAAGTTTCATGCTAAGTTGAGGGGTTGAATGATCCTTTATTCCAGAAACGGCGCGTTTTGCATACTTTTTCGGTTTTCAACTTTCCCTCTCATTTAACAGAAAATGATATACTTTCTCACTCTTGAACTCCAATCAAGTAATGGCAGAGCCTTACAATTTATACGACGAAGAAGACGACGCCGCGTATGTCCATCCCGAATTATTCGAAGTCGACGACGACGACGACGAAAATGAAGACGACGACGGCGAGGAAGAGGAAGAGGAAGAAGAAGAGGAGGAGGAGCCGGCTAGGGTTTCCCGTCGCAATAATAGAGTCCCTGGTGGAATTGTTAATGTTGAAGAAGAAGAAGAAGAGAGAAATAAGAGGCGAAGATTGTCGCAAGAGAAAGAAGGAGACGATAAAAATAATAATAATAATTGTATTTATAATGGTGAGAGTTCGCAAGAATGCAGTCGTAACGAAATTGAAGGACTATTTTGCCCTATTTGTATGGATAGCTGGACTAGTGAAGGTGATCATCATATCTGGTGTGTGTTGCTCTTTCACTCTGTTTACCTTCAATTTTTTTAATCTTATTAGAGATTTGAATGACTGTTACTCTATATTTCAATTGAATCTCATGCCATTGCTCTAATTTAATTGGCCTTGTGTTGGCTGTGAGGAGTGTAGCTGCCTGCCTTGTGGTCATTTATTTGGACTGTCTTGTATTACCAAATGGTTGAAACAAAATCGAAGTAAGGCGAAGGTACTTTTTCTCTTAAATCGGAGCAAACTTGTTTAATGATGCAATTATTGTCGTAAGTTTTGTGTATCTGCTTTTGTCTGATTGTTGTTTTGTTTCTCTACTTTGTAGTGTCCTCAATGTAATAGAAAATGCACATTAAAGGACGTTAGGAAACTATTTGCTCCTAGGCTTGCTGTGATTGATGAAGAATCACAAAAGGTATGTTTATGATTGCGGTGGATGTTTTATATCTCATCAGATAATAATTTTATGACAGAAATGTAGTTATTTTGATGGCGTTTTGTGATTTGCAGACGATTAAATCTTTAGAAGTAAAATGTGCTGCTCTTCGAAAGAAGGTAAATTTTAAAAGATTCCTGGTCTTGTTCATGTTGTTAATTGATGATTTCGGATTTTGGACATTAAAGAACTAATTATGAGTCTCTAGTTAGTGTCAACCCTGTGCTATCTACTAGAGCAAATGAGTGATTTTCTTCTTGCACTTTAGGATGCAGATTGGTGTAGAAAAGAATCTAAATGGAAAAAGAGAGAATCTGGTTTGGAAGTTACAATTAGCCAGCTTACACAGGTATACTTAACTGCAAATTATCTCTACCTTTTGATTGTAGTCTTTGCACTTTTCATGTATTAAGGCTTGCATACAGTATCACACAAGTCACATTAGACCTTCTGTTAGATGTTGTCATGAGTTATGTGATGAGTTGTGTTTGAACAATAAATATGTAGCTGCTAGCTTTATATCTAAACAATATCAGTTTGTTCTTGCCACATTGCCTTTTCCTGACGTATTGACCTTCTTGCTGGCTGCTTATTTACGTTCATGAGTTCCCTCTTTCGGTTGAACTTTGGTTGGTTTTATGAATAAATATATCATGTTTAGCTCTTGGTTAATGTATACTTTCTCTGTTACATTGTGGTTCAACTTTTGACTTCATAGAGGACAACTAGTCTGGAGCGGATGTTGGGAGATCTGCAGAACAGGTCAAGTGGATTAATCAGTGCAGGCAGGAGCTACCAAGAACACTTTCTAATTGGTAGGTATTATTTTGGGTGAATGATCTGTGTTAGTTCTTATGGTGGCTATTTTCTTATTTGTACACATATTTGTGTATCATTTATTTATTTATATTCTTCCAAGGGATCATTTACTCTAGTAATTGATGACATTTAGAGCATGGAATTAAAGGTGTTGGATACCTTGTTTTATTTATCTTTATTTTTCTCTGATCTTTTTGAGTATCAACTTTTCTCTATTACTATATGAAGACCTAAAGCCATGCAGTTTATTTCTATCTGACCAAATTTAGTATTTGTCCTCTAACATTCTAGGAAATATGAACTCAAGTTTCTGCAGCCAAGTATCTTCCAGCAGTTTTGTATTAGAGGTACGGATTCTCTCTTGCATCTTTTTTCCCCTTTTTTATTTCAATAGATTTGGCTACAGTTATATGTTTTTTATATTACAGGACTAGGGCCTACACCCTTGCTGCTTTCTATCATTTTTCTAAATAAAACCCTTAACAGTTGGGATTTTGATTTTAAGTGTACCCACTGATGCTTGCATTTTTATACCGTTTAACTTAAAGTAATCATAATAACAGAGAGAATTGCCGGTGGATGGTGCACGCCTATTTGATATAGACGCATTTGGTCAAATTGTATTACTTGCTGGAAGGCTGCCTAAGAATGGGTCACATGTGCTTACCAAAGTAAAGTTTCTGATCTAACTCAAATTTAGCTTTAATGAGATCCATTATTTTTCTCCTGAACTGCTTTAATGAGTTCAGTTTCAACTTTATCTTGCAGATGAACTTGCTACCACCGCATGAAAGTGAAGAGATTTTACTTCCTTCTTGTGTGAAACTTATAAAGGACCTACACATATCTCCTTTTAACAGGAGTCACGCACTTTGTGCATCCTTAGGCAAGAAATTATCAGTTCTTAGGTGATGCTTCTTGCAATGCTTAAAGCCTTTATTTGATACCTTCTACTTCTGCCTCTCCTTGAAACTTTACTTCGGTTCTGTTTTGCTACAGTATGGAAAGCAACAATATAGTCCTTTCTTGTGATTTGCCCGTAAGTGTTATTTCTGTTACTTCTGGTACTGTTTGATGAGTTCTTAATAGCCACTGTCATCGATAAACTGGCTCTGCATTCTTCATAGGACAACTTCAGGGTCAAATAGTTGACATATGCCTCTGCCAATAATCCTAATTGATTAATGTTGCCAGAATTTTATCAAATTAGAACTTTTTATATAGTTCATTTACTCTAGGAACATACAGTGATAAATTTTATTTTCTCATACTAACCTTAGACTTGTGTTTACTATATGTTGCTATTCTGGTTAGAAAATCAGGTCCTTGTTTATCTAGTGCTCCCTCCGTCCCAATAGAGTTGTCCACTTTGCCTTTATCACATAGTTTAAGAAAAGCAATTATTATTTATGGCTTTTGCAAAAAAATTCTTACTTTTCTTGTCATACCCCTATTTAATATAGGGTCCATTTGCAATTTATTTTCATTAGTGGATTTTAAATAGGGGTAATATAGAAAAATTGAGTGTAAAAGTTTGTTAGTTTTTGAAAGTGGACAATAGTTTTGGGACAAAAAAATTTCTCAAAGTGGACAACTCTATTGGGACGGAGGGAGTATTTGTTATGCCATTGCAATTTCATTTTCTTGACATCATACTTTACAGGCTCCAGCTTGGTCATGTTCCTGGGATCTTAACAATTCACATTACATATATGCTGGACTACAGGTCTGGCCCTTGAATGGATACCGTTCATTTTGATAGTCTAGGTACCACAACTGCTCTTTCAAATTTCAATGCTACTTTGCAGAACGGCTTACTTTTGGCATTTGATATACGTCAGACTGGGAGAGAAGTAGAATCCAGGTTGGGGCTTACAAACAATCCAATCCATACCTTGTACTCCCTTAAAGATACCTCATCTTCAGGTGGTAGAAGACTGCTATCCGCTTCCTCCATTGGCATATGCCAGTGGAACTTCGACTGTCCCGAAGAAAGGTAGGATATTACTAGTTTGTTCACGACTTTTTCCCTTTATATCAGTTGTTTGGATTTTATGAAGTCCGTACCTTATGCTATATATATATTCTCTTTGATATAGCTAATTTTTTTGACCAATTGTACTTTTGTTGTGTCTTTTTACCGCATCAACCATCGTTCTGCTATCCATGACATTAGTTCCTTTTCTTTTCTATATTATTTTCTATTTAGCTTAGTTTTTCCGATGTAGACACTCCAGCTATTGAACACTTGATTTTTCTTTCAAGATCGGTCCAAGCCCGAGCCTGTCTTATGTGTAGATTTGGACTTTATTTCCAGTTAAATTTCTATATATGCCCGAAAAGTTGTGTAAATCTAATTCATGGGCTAGGTTTGGATAATAAATATTACTACCTCTGTCCCTTAAAAATAGAAAATATTCCGACTTTGGTGTTTCATAAAGATAGAACAAGCTACTACTTTTAATATTAGTTAAAAATAAAATTATTTAAAGTATTCTTATGATATACATTAAATATAGTTCCTAGACTTTTTAAATAATTTTTCATAATGATTCACTTCAATGAATTAAAAGCATATATTAGGATTATTATAATAACTTATTTATTATTAGCTAATTTCTTAAATGCATTTTATTCTATCTTTATGAAATGGAAAGAGCATGTCCGAATTGGCCTAGACCGGGCTTACATGTTAAAGAGGCAGGCTACCTAAACCTGTCCAACCCGGGCAATGATCAAGTATTACATCTCGAGTTTATAATTTCTTGATCTTCGACTCTTTGTACAGCGAGAAAATAAATGATAGGATTGAATTTTTCCGTGCAGCTTTTGAATCTCCTTTTCAACGCTTATATATATGCTGTTCTGATAAGGTTTTTGTTTGCATTTATGCAGACCATGTTTGATTCCTGAAACAACAAATCAAGGAGTTTGCATATCCCTTGCTTATTGTCCGAGCAGTGATGATGTTGTTGCTACATATCGTCCGAGAGTTGATATATCTAATGAGATGACTTTCACTCAGCCATCACTAACTCCTTCCCCTGTTATCGGACAAGGAGTCCCAGGTTCTCATCTTCATTTGAAGAGAACCGGCGACAAGTATCGAGAATTTGGAAGTGCATCCGCCACTGTGAGTAGTATTCGTTTGCCTAAATCAGTGATTATAGATATGAACAATCAGAAATCGCTATTTGCAAGTGGAGACGAAGCGACTTGCGGATTGACCTTGCAAGAGTTGCCATCTTTTACATATGCTCAGCGTCTTAAATCACATAAACGTCTTATCTCTGATGTCAAGTATATAAGCACCCTAAACTGTGGCTGGCTTGGCTGTTTGAGTGAGGACACGTTACAACTTTTCAGTAGTAAGCTAACATGATTTTTGTGATTTTTTTTTTAAATTTTCTTTTACCTTTTTGTTCTGTTATACCTTTCTTAATGCTAGTTTAGTTTCTTCTTGGCGGGTAATTTCTTAAAGTAAATAGAGGTCGGAGCGAGCAATTAGTTAGGGTCATGTCAAAGAACAAGCAAGCAATTCAGTTTTTTTTTTTTTTAGTTTGGTTTAATCTGCGTTGCATATAATTTTGGTTTGGTTCGGTCATGTGTTTAAATGAGTTGTTAATTAAAATCATTGAATATAGCATTGTTGATGAAATTGATTTAGCTTAAATAAATACGTTATGGTTGACAAATCAAATTGATAGAGTTAGCCATCAAATTATATTATTCTAGTTATTTTTACAATGAGCAGACTATAATTAGCGTATGATGGCGAGACAAAAATTTGTCAATAGTCAATGGTTCAGTTATGTTCTGAGTGATTTTAATTAGGCTTAATTATTCAAAAGTCTTCCACCTTTAAACTTTTTTTCAATTATACTCTGACGTAGGAAAATTCTTTCAAAATTCCCCCACCTTTAGATTCTTTTTCTATTGTACCTCAAAATATTAAAATTGACTTCTTTTCACATGATTTTTTTTTTGAAAATAATCTTTCATTTTTAATCTATATTCTAATTAAATACTAATATTATTAATAATGTAAAAAATCATTCTTTCTAAAATTATATCTAATAACTTTTTAAAATTAAAACTATAAAAAATTTCAATTTAGAATACGATTGAAAAAAAAAATTAAAGGTGGGAGGAATTTAAGAGGATTTACGTTAGGGTGCAATTGAAATGGAATTTAAAAATGGGATAATTACATAAAGATCAAACAAAGCTTATTTTAACTGTTTTCTTTATTTTGCAATTGTTGCTGAAACAAATCTTCAATTCTTAATCTGAAAACCCCAAAAAGTTATAAATAATGTTCATATACAAGTAACTGGACAAGCAGAATATTTATATAAGCAGTACTCAAAATTATTAAAATTTATATGGTTTAATTAAATTTAATTAGACTTGGGATTCCTTAAAAACTTGGGATCCATCAGTTGTTAGAGGTGTGCCTCTGTTTTGTAGCCTTCAAGTTCCCATTATGTGAGCTTTGTAAGATCGGTAGTATGCAATGTGATTCTGCACATCCTCCTACCGGACCGATATTTTTTTCTCGGATCTTTTCGCATTGTACTAGTTTTTCTAATTTTCCATTCAGTCCTCTCTATCAACTAATCATCATCAGGTCCCATATCAATGTCGTCATCTCCATGGTCAAAGCCTTCTTGCCCTTGTTCAGCATCTACAGGATTACCTTGCATCATTACCTCCATTTCATTCTCTTTTTCTCCATCATTTTGCTCGGGAGCGTTTTCTGTTATCTTCATAGATTCAAGATTTGAATCATTAAAAAATGAAGCATATGGCTTGTTGACCTGCAATATCATCCCTTATTTCAGTCTTAAGTTTATGGCAAAGGCCAATGAAATGCAGATATCTTTTAAAATTATAAACACATTCAGTTACCTCCTGAATTTGCATATGATGATCATTTAACACCAAAACTAAAAATTTAGTCAATTAACCCCCTACAACAGTTATCAAAAATGATAATCTGGTCCAATTGATAAAATTAGCCAAGTTAAAGGGACAAACTGATAAAAGAAAGGTTAATGTTCATTGCGTGCAAGTTCGGGAGGCAAAGACAATCAAATCAACAGAAAAACATATACCTTGAATAGACCACCAGTCTGCTCCGCGCTTTCCACCAGTCTCTTCCAAGACTCATCAGTTTTCAGAGTTGAAGCTGACCCTACCACCTTAAAGATCATGCAAATTCATTTTCCATAAGAGAATCATAAATGCGATTGACACAACTGTTATAATCAATATAAAATACATACCAGCACAGTAGACTTGGCTCGTGTGATACCGACATTCATTCGCCGGGAATCAGATACAAAACCAATGCCTCTGTCCTTATTAGCCCTAACACATGAGAATATCGCGACATCCTTCTCTCGTCCCTGAAATGTAAAGTAATCAGAAGTTCTTTAGTTTAATTTCTTCAATTTTATCTCTTCTGCATAACATTTGGTTTCACCAAACCAAATCTACAACCAATTGGGGTAACAATTGTCTGTTGATGAGAGGTGAGCTATGTAGTACAAAAACTCTGAAATAGAGAACACTGAAATGGGATACGGGAAAACGACATTTTTACAAGAACATGTTATACCATGTAAAATATTAAATTACACTTTACACTACAAGCCTACTTTTTTTATCAAAATTCATCTCCCTTCAGTAAAGTCGGTCGTTTCTATATTCACTATTTGCAGAACACACTAGGAATACACAAGGTATGTTTTCTGGCCTGTATATTGTCTAGCGTTTTCTGCAAATAGTGAATATAGAAAATGATTAACTTTACAAAGGGAGATGGATTTTGAATAGGCTTGTAGTGTAAACTGTAAAGTGTAAATTAAGAGTTTCAGAATTTCAAAAGTTCTTTTCAGAAACAAAAACGAAATACCAAAACCTAAGATTGGAGAAGTTTTCGTACAACATAGATGGTTAGGAATTTATTAACACGTCTAATCATGAACTGAATTGCACAGTGTAGATGTTAAAGTAAAATGGACAAGGCCGAGAACCAATGTCATTGCTGTTTTTTAGACTTTTGGACACTTTAACATGTCTAACAAATGACCTAACCTCAACATATCCAACATATAATTATTCTAGCTCTACAAGTAAAACTTGCCACTTTTAAGGTCTTAAAAATGATTTCATTTCACCAATCCAGATTTGATGACCAAATAACTGGCTCTATGATCAAGGGAAACAAAAAGACAAGTTACCTGGAAACCATCAACAGTCTGAATATCCACAAATTGTTCAGATTCCTGGCCAAACATATCCTTAAATCGCTCTTGAAGAAGCTTAACTTGATGTCTATAGGGAGATATTATAGCAAAGTGTGAACTTGACCTAAGCTTTGGATGCATAGTCACCAATTTATGATACATGCAGAGCACAAACTCTATCTCATCAGTGTTTACCCAGGACCCACTTCCAGAAGGCTGTGACTCCTGTCCTTCATGTAAATCAAAGAAGCAAAATGGACCAAAGCAGCGATACTCGTGCCAATCACGTTGTGTTTTGGATTCCATATCACTTGCATCCTGCAGGTCCCCAGAATAGAACTCCTTCGAAGGAAAATTTCTTATCTGTTTGACAACTACAAGTAGCAAGAATTAGAGACTAGTCTGTTTTGTAAAACAGAGAGGTAATTATTGTGTCACAAGTCATGTCTATGCTGTCTCTCACTTTATACAGGTCTATAATCTTCAACTTGGATTAATAACTTGAATATTAAATGGAGAAAGCCATATTGCCAACAATCAAATAGCAACTTAAGAGCAGAATAGTTCGAAGTTCAAAATCCAAGAGCCCAAAGAATCTCCTAAAAAAAACAGAAACCAAAGTTGTAATAGAAGCTTATACAATAATTTTATGGTAGATATCAGATCAGGGAGCAAGGTCAAAATGCCTCCTACTTGGTTTTACTGCTAATGTTTCACTATCCTAAATGCATTAAACTCAGAACCATCCAACAGATAGACTTTACCCTTTACGCTAAACTATACCAATTTGTTAAATCTATTTATTTTAATGACAAAATCTACAATTAAAATGTTTCAACTATTAATCTACACACATATTCTAAATGCATATTGAAGTTTCTAATCTGACCTGGGGATGCATTCGATACTGCATATTCAACATATTTACAGGATAACCAGCTCTCTGAAGCCTCTCAAACAAGCTTGTCTTATACCTTGAATGTGAAATACAGAGTGTAAGAGAGATGGTGAAAGTGTGAGAGATCCCAAGTTCATAAAAATTCAATCACAAAAGTAATAATTAATTTAAACAGAATCAATTACCCCAATTTCTCAGCAACGGTAGAAATTACAGTGGCTGGCAATTGCTTTGGATCACCGACCTAAAATAATCAAGAAAAAAAGGCAACATAATCAATCAAAAAGACTAATATTTTTCAAGACAAGCACTATCCGAAATGGACAGCAGGACATATTTAACAGCTAGCAAATGTGCTCATGGCATGATGTCATACTAATAAGCGCACAATCACAAAAATAATAGAATGAGATATGTACCAGAAATACTTGTTTACATCCACCGGACAAAGGAACAAGAGTTGCAGGCTCCACCTGTTTAACATAGATATATATCTTATATACCTATTTATATATAGAAAATAATTGCTAGAGGCAAAATAATGATAAAACTAGAAAGTTACACTCTTGATATTAAGACATAGAAATATGCAGTGTAAAGCAACCATAGGAGAGCCAAGCCGGTACTCACTAATGATCCATAGTAATTGAACAAAAAAGAAAATACTGCTGTAAAGCTCCATATTTGCTAAATACTACTTATTTTAAACAGAGATGACCAAGTTTAACAACTGACAGACTAATGTTTAGTCAATAAATTTTTAGAGCTGAAAACATTGGTGTACGGAGTTTAGAGAGTATATCATTCAAAATTTAAAAGTAATAATAATATTAAGAAAATTGAAGCAAGTACTAGTGTTTACTGTTTTGGGAAGCAATACCAAGAGATGATTATTTTTACTTTGGGTTAGAGTCAAAAAAAATCACGAAGTTTACACGTTTTCTCATTTTAATCACGCAGTTTAAATTTTCTCATTTTCATGCACGAACTACCACTTTTTCTCAAATTCATGCACGGTGCTGAGGTGACACTCATTCATTGGTGTAAAATGAACTCCACCTCAGCGAATTACACCAATGGGGTCGTGACACCTCAGCATCGAGCATGAATTTGAGAAAATTTGAGAAAAAGTGGTAGTTCGTGCATGAAAATGAGAAAATTTAAATTTCGTGATTAAAATGAGAAAACGTGTAAAGTTGGTGAATTATTATGACATTAACCCTTTTACTTTTCTTATTTAATCCATTTATATGGTTTCACTTTTAATGTTGGTGAGAATAGTATAAATTTCTTTATATCTAATTTATAGTGGAATTTTGCGTCAATGTAGGTCATGACACCAAGTGCAAACAGTAGTTCGAAGAAGTAAGGACACTTACAGCTTGAGCTGCTTCATCTATGATAACAACATCAAAACCATGATTTAGTTTACTAAACATTGTTGAACCGCTGAAGCTGAGAGTGGAGAAGACCTGCCAACCGCAAGGCAAATAGGAGAGTTTATAAGCGTCTACACCATAAAATCTATAATTTAACAGTATAAACCAATAAATGCCAAATTATACTTCCAACATCAGTTTAAGTTGCATACAATTACAGCTTCATCCAGAATGGCCGTACGAATACTGTCAGTATCGCCTCCTACGGCACCATGCTTCTGTTTATCAGCAGCTGACTCACTTTGTTTTTGTTTTACCTGCAAAGTAAAGTATGTGGTTAACATGTAAAGGATGGCAAGAAGATGTCCAGAATAGAAAGATTTTAACATTCCATTACAAGCGACTTAAAGCACTTTGGTGATTGAACCTTAACAAAGGTTCACAATATTTGAGAGAACAATTACTACATTCTTTCATTTATATTTTGTTCTTTTGAATTTCAGACTTTAAAGCTTTAGTTATTTACACCAGTGCAATCAATATATTACTCCCTCCCTCCGTCTCATAAAAATAGAAAAAGTTCCTACTTCCGGAGTCCCATAAAGATATAAAAAGTTGCGACTTCTTAAAATAAAATTATCAAAAATCCTTAAAGTTTATCACAGGGCAATTGTAGCTGCGAACAACTTTTTTGGCTTGGTTCAATAAAAACCCGTCATTTCCTCTTTCAAAAGAAATACAAACTTCATTTCAACAAGAAGAAAAGATACAGCTAAATTTAATGTTCTTTTGAAAAAGGAGAGTTGCCGTGAACATACAAGGTAATCCATGCAAATAGACTGGACAGAGTGATGAGCTTTAAGACCAATCCGCACAATTTTAGGATTATATGTATGGATATTTTCATCACGAACACCTGAAATAAACAAAACAGAGCAGTTCAAAATACGTTTAAGTGACAGTCAATTAGTGGAGTCCACTACGAACAATTAGAAGAGCTAGCACAGAGTAAAACACTTCTTTTATTTAAGAGCGGAGGATATGATCAGCTAATATTATTTATGAAGGCTTCTCTAACGCAATGCACTGGAGCCATACCATTAAACTTTGGTTGGTGATAAAGGATAGATCCCTTGTGTGTGAGTGTGAGGGACCGGTTCCAAGTGGATCATGATATCTGGCAATGATGACAAGTGATGTGACAGTAAGGAATGCTCCATAGTTGGGAAACTGACTTAGCTACTCTTAACAACTGAAGCTAAAATATGATCACCTTATGTTGATACAACTTTAACAAGTGGTGATTATACCAACCTTCAGCAGTTCTACATGAAGTGGCATTCTTAGTTGTACTTTTTCTTGTGTAAGGCAGTCCTAAATCTAGCCAGATAATCAGATTCAAGTTCTAAGAATATTGCATCTTGGTAGTGACTTCTCTCATACATAACCCCTTATATTATTACACACATAGCTAAAGACCTGCACTGTGATATTCATACAACTAATAAGATGAGCCGGTGAAAGATTTTACATATATAACAGACTGCATAATACAACTGAGCTACTCCAAGAACTTATCACAAGTAATAGAACGCAAAGACCAAGTGCAGGCGACAATCTCGTACCAGTTCTAAGAAGGCGCAGCACAATCTCATCAAGTGCAGAGTTTGATGGGGCACACACCAAAATGCGCACACGATATCTACGATTAGAAGCAACAACTTCTGGATTCTGCACAATTTGAGCTTCCATTCAGAAGGAACTACTAAAATAAAATAAAATCGATTACATGAGAAAACCAAACTTACCAACTCGTTTCCAGTGGTAGGAAAATAACCATCATCGCCATCTATGGGCATATTTTGATCTCTAGGATTAATACCAGCCATCCACGGAGATGCTCGTGCCCAATGATTATACCTGCAAATAATCAACTTGACAGATTACAAGAGAATGAAAAGGTCGCTGAGGTCTGTCGCACAATCAAAAATTCTGAAAACCCAACCACAGCTCATTGTTCTAGTAAAAGGAAAGCAGGGTTCATCTTATAAACAGCTTCAATATAAATGCAATTTTCTATCATACAGACAGACCAAAGGTTCTATTTCTATAACAAATAGTTACAACATAACATCCCAATTTATTGTATTATGCACCCTCACAATTAAATAATCACCGGTTTTGGAGTGCACAAACAAAAACTTCGCTGTAATGACTACACGGCTTACAGGCAAACATTGAATGAGCAACAAGTTAGACATATATTGTCTAACGGGAAAGTGAAATCAGGTTCCATCGAAAAATTCTGATTGGCTAACAATTCTAATACATTATATGCATTTCATACATGGAACACCCAAAAAAGAGGGAAAAAAGGAAACTTTTTTGATAGATATCGCAACAAAAGGATCAGTAATCACTATAAGTCAAAACATTTAAGGCAAAACTTCGGCAAAACTGACAATAAGGGTTTACAGATCTTTATTTACCACATTTTCAGTTAATACAGCCATAGGTAATACCACCTATAGCCTAAGGCTGAACCAGCCACCTCATGCCATCATGATACCTGATATACCACTAGATCTAAAAACCAGGGGTAGTGGAACCTCAGACGCAAAATCAAAATTAAAAACAATAAGTGTCCACGTGATGTACACAAACATATGTAAAAATAAGAGTTAAGGGATGAACATACTTCTCTTGAATTGGCAGTGTTGGCCCGCAGTTAATTTCACGTGAAGCTCCCCTACAAGGAAGAAACAAATATGCAATTGTCAACACAGCAACATCCACTTGAAACATAAGAATGATAGTAAACTTCAGAGTATTGATCATTGATAACAATATATACAAAAGTCAACAAATGTCTTACTTGGTAAGCACTCTAGCTGGAGAAGCATGCAAAATCACACTAAGAAGTGCAAGAATGGTTTGTGTTTTTCCTGTTCCAGGGGGACCCTTTAAGAAAATCAAATAATTAATTTTCATGGATTATCATTCCTCAATACAATTATTAGTTAGGCTTTCCTACATCACAAAATGGTGAAGATAGACATGCAAAACAGAAACTAAACACACCTGTATCAAGACAAAGGCTTTACGCGATAGACCGGCCTGAAAATTAAAATGTCCCATCAGATTAAACATCTACATTTAGATAATTTGACAGTACCTTAGATTGAATTGTGAATAAGTGGAGCAAGCAAACCAAAAAAAGAAACCATACTGAAAACTAAAATAATGTAAATGCCCATAAAGAGTGATGGATCACTTACTTCACAAGTACAAACTATTTTAATACTATAAAGATGGCTCACATAATGAAAACTATATTTGACTACGCCATTCTGCTATTTAGAATTTTAACTTGAGAAAAGATAATACATAACCTTGAGAAAAAAAATTAATATGACTAAGCATTCATATTTAACACAACCTTTTTTAATCACTAGATCACATAGTTATACTTTTCACTAAAAGAAAATCTGCAACCCAGATTGGCACTTATCTTTACTTTTAATCTAATCAAATTTTAGTTAGAAAGTTGATGATAAAGTCATATTCAATCATGATATTATAAATCAAAGAGATAAGATACTGCAGTAAACTGTGAACTGTTAAGCAATGACTGTTAAGCAATGACAAACAGAAGTGCCAAAGTTAGGATCACTGAAGTCTACAAAAAGCACCATGAACAGTTAATCATGCAGAAAAGTTGGATATAGTTATGGATAATAAGGTAAAATACAAATAAGACAAATAGAAATGATCCGAAAGGATATTGGAGAACAAGCAGAAAAGCGAAGTCACGTACCTATAAATTTAACAAGAAACAGAACGCAGCAGTGTCAGGAACAACTTTGAACCTATCCTATCATGCATCCCGTTTGACAATGCAAATAATCTAACCAAGTCTCTCCTAGATACACCATTAAACACACAATTGATTATATATATTGTGTCGATCTTAAAGCCAGGTTTCAACTATCAGGTCTCCGCAGTGGCGCAACTGGGATTTCTTTTCATTCCGGGCTAAATAACATTTGACCATATCTAGTTCACCTTGACCTCCGTGCAGCTCAGACATAAACTCCCTCTATCCATGGATTCACTACAAACCTTACCTCCTTCTATCCAAGCCTATGCTTGGTTCTGCCACCAGGTCTCCTAGGGGCATTACAAAATTAGAAGGAAAGTAGATGACCTACTTTCTAAGGCTGATTTGAAAAGTTCTAAGCTTAATGTCCTTGCCTTGCTTGTATTAAAGAAAACTTCGACATAAATGACGGTTGGACAATGAACAATACTAATATCAGACGCATCCCTTCATCATATTGATGAATTTAAACATGAAGAGCAGGCCTCTACAAGCAGCATGCAAAATGAGGGTATCTTTTCTGAGCAACTAGTCATGCCATGTAGAGTTTGAAGTAGACCCGGTAGTTTAAAGTGATTAACATAACAGTACGTTGGCCTGTTTATTAGGTCATTGTGATGTTTATTTTGATGATATCATCATACATATGCTATAAACTATTAATTACAATTTGGCAAGTCCGGATTAACTCACATTGATGGCTTCTAGTTGTGACTTGTTAAGATTTTCTTCGAAGTATTCACGCAGAGGTAAAGAAACTTTCCATCCGCCCTCAGAACTAGAATTCTTATCAGTGCCCTTTAGAATTAAATCCTTGAAAGGAAGAGAGCCAATTGACCGCAACGCATAATATTCACGAACAATAGTTGAAAAACTGCAAATCTGTAGATGATATTACAATAGTGAGGTCTGCCCAATTAGATATGAAGTGAAATGAACAATACAAGTGCAGTCTTTTTAATGCACTACAACTAAATAGTTACCATGTTTTAGAAATAAAAACTGATCCTTGTTAAGCCAAAATGAAGAAAACCAAATGGAATTGATCAAAAAGATGGCTATAAGTAAGTTCAACTTCATCAAAGAAGGTAGCCACAAAGGAGACAACTGTAGCAAGCTCAATAACCGTACCCAACATAGCTTTAGATGACTAAACTGAAGCATGTCTTAGGAAAAACACCCTTTGACAATTCAAACTATCTCCTAAATGACATAAAACTAATAGTGTTCACAATGCAATTGCGTACGACAATAGCAAGGCACAGAAACCTCCGCCCAAGGAAAGTCCTCATTAGAACTCATGTGCCGATTCGATTAATAAATAGTTTTCCTCTTGGATCAATTTCCCAAGAATTTCAAAGCAGCGTGTCCGAGGTATAGCCAAGTAAACAGTCGTGCATCCTCCAAAGAAGGGATTAATTGTTCAAATCCTTCTTCCCAACTTGCAAAGGTAAGACAAAAGAAGGATATGGGGGCTAGATGCAAGAATATACTGCCCAATTTGCTTTGTTAGCCACGTCGAATCATCAACATTATATATATTTCACAAATAGACATTTCTTTTCTCTACCACTGTTCATTTTTTCTTTTTTCATCGTCCTTTCCCTTCCAACCAGGTGAAAAATCAAAAGTAAAATCTAGAAAACTATGTTCGACATATTGAATAAAAGCATATCTTGAGAATAAGGTTAAAAGAACAGGGGTTTCCTTGTGGTTTTTGTTCGAGCATTTTCATTCAAATGTAAGAGAATGTTGTATGTGGTTTCCTTTGGGTATCTTCATCTATAAAAAATGAACTACATAGCGGAAGTCAACATTCCATCTTGATTTTAAAAAACCCCAATCCCCAGAGCATTGAAAGAATAGTTATTACCTAGTCCTATTTCACCGGCAAGCCCAAAAGAAGATAGAGTGAGGTACCCCTTTGTCTTTGGTAAAGCTGACATTCAGCACAGGATAAGATCCAGTCCACACAATTTAACTGAGAACAACGTGATGGGAATATATAGCTTGAGAAACAGCAGAACCAACTGGCATACAAATTTTGCACTAATAGTTACCTTTAGACTGTATATTTGTTTAACTGGAACAGTTATGTGAGCCCTCATTTTTAACAGCCTCGGATGGGGTTCAATATTATCTAAATTTAACTGCATGACCTCTCCATCCAAGAACATTCTAAGTTTACATCGATCACGCTGACGATGTTCTACCAATGCAAATGCATAAACCTCCGGGAGCACTAAACCATCTTGAATCTGAAATAAGAGCAAACTTGCTTCAGAAATAAGTGAAACTAAACAAAATATAAGCACTAATTTGAAGTGATTCCCAGATTACAGGGAGAGAATGTAAGAAGCATAGACAGAAAACTGAACGGCAAAAGACCCAAAAAAAAAGAATAATAAGTAGAGAAACCATGCATGATAATATCTGGAGCACGGTCAAGTGACACCTTTTCAATTTACCTTATCTCTTGAAAGGAGCCAAAGATCATTTTGCGATATAGATTTTTCATTCTCGTCTTCTCCAAAACTAACTTCAGGAAATAGAAACCCATCTACCTCATTGCACTCAACTACGAGCCTCATCTTCAATTCAGTGACTGCAACATTTACGCACAAAAAGCAGTGCAAAATTTCAAAACTTCCATTTCATTTACATTGGGTACAATTCCAAACAGAAGCCAAATAAACATAGAAAAAAAAAACAAAAAAACCACCTTCATCATCTTTTCTCTGAATAATTTGAGCTTTAACTTCTTCAAATAAAAGTGGCTCAAAAGTTTGAAGATAGTCATCAACATCTTCATAGGTGTTCTTCACTTTTCTTAAACCCCTACTGCCATAATCGCTTTTTCCTCTCTCTTTCTTCTTCTCTTTCTGTATTTTTTCGCAAATGGCTTAATTTTAATTTTTGCTCAATAAGTGTAAAAATCACAAGATATTCAATTAAAGTTCGCAGTTGCTAGAATTCAACAATTATAAAGATATAAAATGACAACAAATAATAAAAAATGACACAGAGAAGCTATTATTACCTCGTTTTCTTTAAGGAGAGAAAAATAATCCCAGCCGAGAATGATTTTACAGAAGCGAGCAAATGAAGCTTCTTGAAGAAGCTTGTCCACGTCAAGAACCGCCATTAAATTAATCTCTCACTCCCCCTCCTCCGCCGCACTTCCGCTTCCGCTGGAGGAGAGTGAGAAAGGCGCCAATTGAAGGGGTTTTAGCTATTAGTGTCTCTGTCTCAGGGGTTTTTGGTTTGAACTTTGAAGTTTTTGCTGTTCGTTTTTATATGCTTATCAGTGGATCGGGTCGCCCATATTGGAATACCCGATTACACTTGGTTCAAGAAGTATGGGCTGGGTTTGTTTTTAGGCCTTCTATACAGATTCTTGCTCTTATGGACTGGACTGGACTGGACTTGACTAGAGATTTGTGGACTTTTTAATGTGCAATGCTAAAATTGGAAGGAATTTAATTCAAATTCAAAATAAAATCAAATACAATGAGTAATTTTTTCCCTTAGAAAATATTAAAATAAATTCCATTCATAGATAAAATAGCTTTAATGTTGGACCAAATATTCAAACCTCACGTTGATATAAAATGGAAGAAAAATGATGAATTAAGCTCTATACATAACATTGTTCATAAGGTTTAGTGTTGGACCAAATATGTAAATATGCCAAATTGTAAGGAAACTACATCAATTATAACTAAAATAAATGCTAACCCAAAGAGTCTGGCACAGGAGCCAAAATAAAAACAAAAATAAAATCCGACCTGCCGGATTCGAACCAGCGACCTAAGGATCATCTGCTTCAACTACAGTCCTCCGCTCTACCAACTGAGCTAAGGTCGGATATATCAAACAAGCTCCTTCTTTGATTAATTAACTACTGTTATATGAACAATCTTCAATTAAGTAATTCTTGTATTATTTTCATAAAGACAAAATGAATTTACAAACTATTTATCTTCATTTTGTTGATATTTGTTAACACAATATTATTCTATAAACTATCTCTTAGACTATGTTTGGTTCATGGAATGAAATAGCATGAAATAAAATAGCTTTCCATGAGGAATGGAATACCTATTTTTTACTTTTTGAGAGGAGTAGTTATTTCTCAAAATCATGGAATAGCAATGCCATGGAGTTACTATTTCATAAACCAAAGTGAGGAACAAATATGCAATACGGAATAGCTATTTTATTCCGGACCTATTCCATGAACCAAACATAGCCTTAGTAGCATACAGGTAAAGTCTAAAACAATAATGAAATTAATAAATATATCATGAATATAATATATATATATATATATATATATATATATATATATATATATATATATATATATATATATATATATATATATATCAATTTGATTAAATAATATTATAATTTATGTCAATTATATTAAGTTAAACAAATAAAGAATGAGGAGTTTTTATTGATAAAGTAAATTGTTTATAAAAATTTTCACTTTATTATATGAAAATTAGTATTTACTTGGAGAAAG